>NW_022989763.1:0-10000 GCF_902827175.1 Gymnodraco acuticeps | reverse complement strand
ATTTTTCTCTGTGAACTAAAGTGATGGGATTACCTAATTCTCTCCTTCCTCTTTTCACACAAAATGTTACTTCTAAATAATTGTCAACACATTTCCCTTCATCAGTGTTAACTCAAGACAGATCCATGTGTGTGTGGAAACATTCCAGTTCCCCCTCTCTGCAGGTTTACTGCGCGGAAGCACTTTCTGTCCTCGGCAGGGCATCTTTTACTGAGAGTAATGTTTCTTTTCATCATCTGTCAGCTACCTTTCTGTCAGCTGTCTTCCTGCAACACACACACACACACACACACACACACACACACACACACACACACACACACACACACACACACACACACACACACACACACACACACACACACACACACACACAGACACACACACACACACACACACACAGCTACAGCCATGCACAGGCACATATAAACAGGGAATCACAGCGGAGCATCCCATAAACGCAATATGCATGTTTTTAAGCCACATGTCTTGATTTTTATTGGACCATTTTGAAGAATTACCAAGGCTTATGAGGCTTAGAATATGTATTAAAGCAAGCAGCTGCTTCTTGCCTAATAAAAAGACTATTGTCAAATATTTAAATTAGACAAGTTCCCCTGTGTATAAATGTATGTTTGAAATGGCACACAGCGCACAGCCTTACATTGCAAAGGATGGGGAAGACCACTCACGTAATAAACAACACTGATATTGCTCTATATTTTGTATTCATAGTAAATATATACACTATACATTTAGTATAGTTTTTGTAATATACTTTCAATACAGAACCGCAAAGTTGGTGTCTTTATCTAGTATCTAATTTATATATAAACTTTTGCTTTTAAATGCATATCAGTATTTAGAGCTGTTAAGGTTGTCTTCATGGCAGCTACAAACATCTCTGCTTACAGTGAGAGAAGAACGTAACATTTGTAATGCAAGTTCCTTTACCGACATGTCTGTTCTTTCTTAACTCTATGATCAACCTCCATTGGTGTGTCACATCAGATGAGTGAGGTCACATCTCACTCACCCAAAATGAACATAAGGAGAACCTCAGAGAGACTTGGGGTGGAGGTGCGATGAGAGAAAGAGGAATAGAGAAGGATTTCTGTGTCAGTTGTTTCCTCATTGCTCAATCAGCCAGTCATACCTGTCAAGACACATGTGCATCCATATGACAGTGTGTGAGTGATGAGTTCTATGCAGTCAAACTGAATCTGTTCTCCAACCCGGATGTTTGATTCTGTGAACTTGGCTGTCACAGGGAAGACACATTAAACTGAATAAATCAAAAAGTGTTCATTGTCCCAGAGGCAAACAGTGTAGGCCTACTTCATTGTGTGTGTTGGAAGAGTGTGTTTTCATGTGCGTGCATGCATGTGCGTGCATGTGTGTGATTGTAAGTCCTTGAGTCTGTTACAAGTGGAAGAATGCAATTAACTTGCCAGGCCATCTCTGGAGAGATGGCAGCACTTTGAGATTCTTTACCAACATAAATTATAAGGATCCAGCCTGAGGCAAAGCTACACACTGACAGCCTCAACAGAATTCCCATCATGCCTCAGGAGGGCCGAGTGGACCAGCATTTCTGACAATCATTAATATTATTTCTGTGTTTATGTGTGAGTGTTTGCATACTCCCGCGTTGGGAATCTACGCCTCTGGCACTGACATTTCTAGCACCCATTTGATAAAAGCAGTGTCCCTTTAAAAATACACTTAGGCCTTTTGTTTGAACCATGGACCATGCTTATGGAAACTTCTGCCCATGACTTCGCAATGATGTGGTGCAATTGTTTTCCTTGTGTAATCCAGAGCCAATTAATGGGGGAAAGCTTTCCTGGCAGTAACTTTAATCTCATTAACTACAGAACACAGTGTTTTAAGCTTTGCTATTTGTCTGTGCATTCAGCCTGGTCTAGACAATATGCCGTTTATTTCACAAGTAGGAGCACGGCAAGCTGTTTATGAGATCTTGGGGGAAATGCGAAGCTGCAATATGACAGGGCTTACAGATAAGCCTCCCTCCATAGTCAAACAAGAGAGAGTTGGTCCACAGCCTGCAGGCGCACACTGCCTTATTATCCCAGCCCCCCCCCCCTAAAAAAAAAAGCCATATTTACTAGAAGTTTTCTACAAAAGATGGCTGAGATTAATGATCTGATAGTATTTTGTGTCAAATTAACTGATATTGTTACTGTTTAGGCATTTCCTTTAATGGGACTTCAAAGGAACTCAAACTGAAGATTCCACCTAATCATTTTGTGAAGTAGTTTCCATGAATGTGGTGAAAGAATTGTATTTCTTGTTTTTTTCAGGTGAAACTAACTGAAATTGTTGCCAAAAGCACTTATCACATTATTATCGAGCAGCTAATTGTGTGGATGAAAGGAAATTCCTCCGGTGACACAGGCTAATCCCGATCAGACCGTGTCTGTTTGTAAGTGATGCATTTGTTCCAAAAACGGAGACGGTATAAAAATTACCTAATCATCAAGGAATACAATTTGGCAGTAGTACACACAGTGAGCATGGATGAGACTAATTTACTAAACATACCCTCCAGTCTCATAATTATATGTCATTTTACTGGCATAATTAACTAATTTAATTACTACTCCTCAAGAGCATCAATTATTGATATTACAGAGCATTCAGATGGCAGGCTCTCGCCGTGGCGCACATTCAGAGGGTGGGAAACACATGCTGCTCTCCAACAGTCTTGGCCAGCTTCCTGCTAGCACTCAGTGCAGGGGGGAGAGAGGTGCAGACAGACAGAGCGAGAGAGACAGAAGGGAAGGAGCTTGTGAGTGTGAAACAAAAAGAGAGTGTGGTGCCCTCGCAGACTTCAGCGTTCCTTCAGTTAATTAGAGCTTTGCTTTGGCCTCATGAGGAATTTCAGAAGCTTCTTACCCTTGACCGGCTGTCAGCCGCGGCTACTGTATGACAGATCTACATCTATTTCTTTAATACTACACAAAACACCATGGAGCCTCTCTCAGTCACTGCCTATATGCTTCCATCAACATTTACGGAGAAATAATCCCTATTTGGAAACCTTCCCAGCTCGACAATCATAGACTTAATGGTCCATCATTTTGCTCAATGGTACAACAATAACAATCCCAGTTCTTGGATGTTTGAACTAAATCCAATATGCTCCGTGTCTATTTTCCATTTAGATAATCCAGTCAGCCTTCCTCTTCATGTAAAGTGAAAGCAATTTTGGATGTTGTCTAAACAAAACTGTTAACAGGTCATTTTTTTATATTTCCTACTTGTGACTTCCATAATCAAATGACTCACTGTCTGCTAATGACTAAATAAGGAAACTTACAGTACACACATGTTTTGTGACCTGTTTCCACTGTACTCACACACATATACACACACACACACACACACACACCTTGCAATTGTTTGATTTTTTAAATGTGCAATAATGTACTCTAGCAGCAGTATAGTTCAGGTGGGATTTTGTTGCAATCTTTTCATTGGATTTGTTGACAATAAGAGAATGATGGAAGGGTAAAGATGTTAGAGGAATGCTGAACATATACAAATTATACAGATTTTGGAGCAGATTTGTTTGCTGTCCTCTTGTGACTTGGATTAATCTTGCAGCCCAATGTGGGGTCCTGACCCCCAGGTTGAAGGGTGAAGTTTGTAATGTTAGTACACAGAGCAACCGTGTCACAGAGGTTCCCCAGTGAGCCGGCTGGCCTGTACTTGAAGTGGTGAGGCACATTGAGCACCGGGGTGAAAATGAAGTGTCTGACATCCCCATGTGTGTGAGTGTGTGTGTGATTGAGTGTGTGTGTGTGTGTGTGTATCACCGTGTTTGTTCGGTAGATAAAGAGAGTCGGAGGGATAGTGTTTGTGTGACACCTGTATGTGTCATGTCGGTTCACATGTGCATGTGAGTGATCATGTTTCGTATGCACAACAATATACTGCATACACTTGTGTGTGTGTGCTGACATATGTGTTTGTGCACTCAGATATTACTATAAGTGTGTGTGTGTGTGTGTGTGTGTGTGTGTGTGTGTGTGTGTGTGTGTGTGTGTGTGTGTGTGTGTGTGTGTGTGTGTGTGTGTGTGTGTGTGTGCCCTGAACAACTCCTCCGTGCTCCTCTTTAATTATATTCATAACAGCAATCTGAATGTGCAGGGCCCATGATGAATGTGCCACCCAAGTGTGACTTGCTCCTAATAGGATTCTGGGATACGGCAGCAGTCGACAACAGGGCCCCGAGTGGCAGACAACGCCCCACGTCTCGGTGTCACACACACACACACACACACACACACACACACACACACACACACACACACACACACACAATCTCTGCTGCAGTCACTGTCTCTTATTCATTCACTCTACAGGCAATGTTGACTCGTACTGCACACGACATAATTACATACACGGTATAAAAAGTTCACATGGTTGTGTCATCGAGCTTTCTTTATTTTTCATTTTTCACTCACCCCCCCCAACCCTCAGGATCCTTCCCTCCCTTTGAACGTGTCGTCCATCTCACCTTATGCTGTGCCAGGGCTTCTTTACATAGCTTCAGTCCTCACTGTTTTCAGCAAAGCCCCAACTCTGAAGTGTTTATGACGCATGGCATTGTTGGCACTGAACCCAGGTCATTACTTTGGGAACCAATGGGGTTTAAAACATGTGATATTAAGCAGAAAGACAGAATAAAACAGAACGATGACAAGCAGAAGACAGGCTTTTGAAATCATCATCTTGTTGATTTTATTGTATAATAATGACACAATGACACAGACGGAAAGGTATTCATTTAACTATATTTATTGTTTAGGCTGTATTTTGCAAAGGTTGTGTACATTATATTAGAAACAACCTCACCACCTATAATGTTAGTATTGGTCAAAGAATTGTAAAGATGTACAAAAAAAAATAGATAACATTTTGAGAACACTGCATGGTTTACCTGGTAATATCGATTTTCCTCATGTCAACAAATCCCTCTTATATTTTACTTTTATTTATTTGTTTTCTTCTTTAGATTCAAACACTTACGGAGCGTCCACACTACAGCTTCAAAAAAAGCTTGGAGCTGGGCGTGTCTGAAGCTTGGGGATTTTATTCGAGCAATGCGACCAACAACCAATCACATGAATCTCCCGCCCCCGACATACAAAGCAAAAACCCCCGGGGATTTTATGCGAGCAATATATATATATATATAAACTCCCCAAACAGGCGAAAACCTACCAGTTTCACCCACTGTCTCTGCCACCTCCCTCCATGCCTGGTTCCTCCGGTTTGTATCCCGGTAGGTGAAGAGGGTCTGGTCATACAAAACCGGGTGATTTGCTACGGCGATAATTAGTTTCTCCTCCATCTTTTTTTTAAATATAGAAATGAATGGCGGGATATCTCTCCCAGCTTAGACGCGGTTTGATTGGCTACGGCTTGAGCTGTCAGATTTTCAGAAACGGGATTTGATTGGCTGGCGCTGGCTGAGACGGACCGCTATGCTATCAATTCAGTTCGGCGAAAAGCGAGGCAACGTGACGTCACCCCATTCAAAGTGAATGAGCAGACGCGTTGGAAACCGTTTTTGAAGCTGTCGAAGCTGTAGTTTGGACGGGCCGTTAGTGAATGGATGCAGAGAACCTAGGTGGAAACATGTCACGGCCCATGTATGCACACAAAAACAGATAATATCTGGCAAGCCAGATTACACAATGAAATAATAGTAGGCTACTAACAATAGTACTTATGAATATATATATAGTTAGGTTGAAACCATGGGTAAGAATTGGTTAAGAAACTTTGCCAAACATTTGTATTGGTCTCCCAGATCTTAGATAACATGGCGATAAAATGGCAATCCCTATTTTAAATAGTCTACACAGGGATGAGCTCACTGGTCAAATTCACACAGAGAACATTGATTATTTACTGTATGTGGTGTAGGCTACTGTATTTCAGAGGATGCATTTAAATATAGTTTCCTTTTGCCACTAAAGGGCAGGTCCACCATCGGTAGCTGATTCAACCCAACACAGGTCAAACCAGATTGGAGGCAAACGAGTACTTCAGAGTTATGTGCCTGATCAGGCGAGACACCCCAGGTGAATAGGGTAATTGTTTTAACTTAAAGGTATCAGCTAGACATTTCTCCAGTCTCCAGTTGTTTTTTGTATTACAAGTTTTCTGAAATAGCATGTTTAAATATGCAAATTAACCATGATCTCATTAAATATGCACATATTTTAACACATTTCAAGAATCGAAATCTGAACTTTGGATAAAGCCAGGTTCAAAATTATTGTTTCATTTTGTAGTCATATTAGTATCTAAGGCTTTTACAGAAGGGATATTGGATATCTCTTGTTATCACTCCATAAATCAGAAAATACTGTCAACAGCCCTAAAATATCAATTTTCGCCATGTTTTTAGGTACACAATGTTGTATAATTCAGACTATGAATGATATATGAACAAACCCTTCTGTTAAAGCCTTCATAATATTGATAGGAATATAACTGGAAGGTTTGGTATGTGTACGTGCAACTGAAGTTGAAATTTAGAACTCAGAGTAGGAGAAAAAACCCATTTTGAGAAAACGAGCGGAAAGCTAACCAGGAAGTTACACCACGTGACGCATCTGAACGAATCACGTTGTCAGAAATTGACACCAGCCAATGAGATTTCGTTTCTTGGTTTAAGACCCCTTTGTGCTTTCACGATTGGTTGCTGATACAAAGGAACTGACCATATTTGGATCCGATGAGATTGTGCAGGAGAGACGGAGCTTTCCAACGATACCTCTGTTGACATGGTGCAAACAGCGGTCGCGGTACTTTATGTTACGTTAGAATGCTAACTTTTGGTGAATTTAGGAGAAATCTACAGACGCAAATAGACAAACTATAGTAAAATGAACACTTAAATGTGTATTTTGTACGTTTTCCTTCCAAAAGCCTGAAAGAAAACATGTTATAGAATCAAAATAGCACAAAATCTCAAAATTGACCAGTACTTGAAAACGATGTTTTTGCCTGCCGTGTCTCGCACACAGCTGTAAATGCACTCACGCTGTATTAAAAGACTCAAGGGAACTTTCTCAAGTTACATTTAATGATGATCTGGAATGCTGGCACACATATAGTCTTTTATATACAGAACATGGCTCTTACAGAGCTAATGCAATGATAATATAATAATTATAAGACGGGCCTTTCTCTGTGTTCCTATAGCGCCCAGCTGTGGGGCCTTGTGCTCAGGCTCCAGGTTCCAAGTAGCAGCTCTGCTATAAATACCAGCTCTGCGGAGCTCTACTGGCGCGTTTCCACTGCAGCGGGTAGCTCGCTTTAAGCGTGCCGAGCCGTGCGGGGCCCGTTTTTGGTTGCGTTTCCACTTGGCCTAGTACCGGCTAGCGGGTCCTAATTCACAGTTTTTCTGGCCCCATACATTCGTGGTTCTAGGGCCAGAAACAACCAGGCTGAGTCGGGCTGAGTATGCTAAACTAGAGAGAGAATCGCTGGCAAGGGGGCTACAACTACAACAAGATGAACATATTTGACCGTGATTTAATTTTAATATACGTTTCAAAATGATGCCGAAGTAACAACATACTGATACCGATTAGTAAAAACCATGAATTAATGCTTTGACAAGTCTGCAGACAGACGGCAGGCGAAAAACCCTTTTAAAATGCGTGTTTTCTAAATGTAGATTGGCTAAGCTGACGTTATATATGCTCCGACCGTCCACACTCGCAACAACGGCCTATACAGACATAAATAAACCAGCGACTGTATTCGCCATGACACAGGCAGTCTGTGGTTTGTACTTGTTTAACTTTTGTCTAGTTTATGAACAGATATGAGGAGCTGTGAGCTCTGAGTGCTAAGAGCTAACGGCTGTGTTGTTTTTCTGGGGCTCTCATTGAAGATGACGTCACGGCACCGCTTACACTGCGTTACTATAGTAACTACCCCAGTTCCTAAACTGTAATGGAAGCGCAGCATTAAAGAGAGCCGGGCCTAATAAGGCCTAACCAAACCGAGCGAGGCCTGCAGTGGAAACGCGCCATTAAAGTCCAGTATTTGTTGAGGCTGTGTCACAGAGGTGTTGATAAGTGTTTTGAGGCTTCAGATATCTGCTGGTGAGTTGCAATTTGTGACCACCATGTCTTTTTGCATAATTTATGTTTTACTCTTTGATACCCTACATGATTTCACTTTAAACAATGTTACTTATTGATTGTGATTGATGCAGTCATCATTTCTGTATTGTTCTTATACTAGGTATTGGTTCGTGGTATTCATTGGTATGTGGTAATAATCAGGGATACTACAATCATTTTACAAATGAAGATCAGTGTACTTTTCATGTGATGTACTCAAATAAATAGTGTGGTATATTGTCCTTTAGCTCTGCGAAAATATCCCTGATAATGTCATTAAGGTGATTGGAAAATGTATTCTAAAAGATGTTGAGTGTACCTTACAAAAGAGTCTGAGGGATAGACTTGTTTGAGTTGCATTTAAGGGAAATGTAGTGCTTTTGGAGCTTTACCTTTACAAGGGACAAAAACAATCTCAAACTCCGCCAGTTTAACTTCAATTATTTATTTTAGTGAATGTTGTCTGAAATGTAATGAAGTGCAAAACATTTCCGGGTTACCTTTTAAATCTATTATACAATTAATGAAACTAAGTGTAACTATAACATACCATAAGAAATCAGAAACATAAATGTATTGCTGTGATATTAACTCGACAGCTTCTGAACTGCAGTGCATAGATTTCATCACAAGCACCTTCTTATCCAAGAATATTATCATAGGCCTCTAATACAGCATCTGGTGTATATTGTGTGCTCAATACTTGATTACCATAAGAAAGAGAAATGTGTTTTCTACCTTCAGGTTCAATTAGGAAGCTACACCCATTCAGGTAGGTGGGGGGAGGGGGATCTGAGACTTGGAGTAGATGTATGGGAGAAGACATATAGTCAAAGGCCTTTCCTCTGGGATGCCATTACCATGGTGAGATGCACAGGAGGCCGTACTCACAAACACTGCATCCATCCGTCAGAGTGTCAGCCTGCTTTCTGTCTCCTACCATCCACTGTGAGGACATCCTGCTGCACTCTCTACCTCCTTGTTGCTCTATATATATATATACTGTATTTATACACGTATATATCAAAGCTACGGCTGTTTGATGTGTTGGACGTCTTGGTTGGTCCCTGTGTAGAGGTAGGAGCAGGTACACACACATACTGGACAGCCTATCAGGCCCCTCCACAGGGCTCTGATGGGCTGTGGCATTGATAGACCATCTGTAACTGTGTCACGTTGGATTACACTGAGCTGGACGAAAACACAAAAGAGAGAAGAAGAAGAGGGAAAGAGGGAGGGAAGAAGAGAGAGGAGGGGGAGGCCGAGAGATCAAACCCTCTCCTCCTCCAAGAGAGCCTCTTTCTGTCTTTCTCTCAGCGACAGGTCCTTATCCTGGAAGAAAAGACTTAATCCCTAACCCCCCACCACCTCCCTCCTCTCCTCTCCTCCCAGTGGTTCTCTGGCTGCCCTGCCTCTCTGTCTCTCTGCTGCTGAGGGACAGTACTGTCTCAGCTGTAAGGCTTTGTGCTCCTCCTGGGAACCTGCCTAGGAGATTGATCTGCGCAACGTGAGGAGCACAAAGACCTGGGGGTTTACGCACCGCAGAGCCAGCCATGTATCAAGATGTATCCGGCGTGGGAGTAGCCATACCTGTCTTGTTGCATCACGGCTAAACGGACAGATGATGGGAGGAAGAAGGAGCGCAGAGGGAGGAGAGGAGGGGGGGTGGGATGGGGTTGCGCGCTTGAATTTGACACAAATTGCAAAGAAAAGAGAATTAATTCATGTTGGGTGTAGTGTTTTAATCTTTAGGCAATCTCTCTTCTTCTTCTTCTTCTTCTTCTTCTTCTTCTTCTTCTTCTTCTTCTTCTTCTTCTTCT
>NW_022989762.1:456120-563442 GCF_902827175.1 Gymnodraco acuticeps | reverse complement strand
TAACACTGAAGTTCTGCCACTGTCTGTGTTTAAGTGGATTGTCATTAAAGACCTTTACAAGAGCAGTCTCAGTGCTGTGGTTTGGACGAAAGCCTGACTGGAACACATCAAAACAGTTATTTAAATGCAAGAAATTACTCAACTGTTGGAAAACAACTTTTTCAATGATTTTACCTAGAATGGGAGGTTTGATATGGGCCTGTAATTGTTCATTACTGAAGCATCTAGATTATTCTTTTTTAAGAGCGGTTTAATGACTGCAGTTTTCAGGGCCTGTGGAAAAATACCTGAGTGAAGAGATTTGTTTACTATATGAAGTAGATCTGAGGCCATGCAAGGCAAAACATCTTTGAAAAATCCTGTTGGAATAATATCAAGGCAGCAAGAGGAGGATTTCAGAAGTTGTATAATGTCCTCTAGGTTTTTATCATTAATCTGATGGAATTGTGTCATGGTGTTTGAATTGATGTTAAGTGGACACAGAGACAACACATTTGCTGTTCCTGATGCAGAGGCACTGACTGCTTGTCTGATTTTCTGAATTTTGTCAGTGAAAAAGGAGGCAAAATCATTGCACGCCCTGGTGGATAGAAATTCAGAGGCTACTGACACTGTTAGTTAGTCTGTCGACGGTAGCAAACAAGGCACGTGCGTTGTTTTTGTTTTTGGTAATGATGTCAGAGAAGAACGATTGTCGTGTGTTTTTTCAATTCCAAATTATAAAGGCCAGTCTCTCTTTATAGATTTCAAAGTGAACCTGGAGATTTGTTTTTCGCCACCTACGTTCAGCTTTCGGACATTCTCTTTTTTCTGTTTTCACGCTCATGGCCTTTCTCCATGGAGATATTTTCTTGCCAGACACTTCCTTTACCTTAGTTGGAGCAATGGCATCTATAACATTTTTAATTTTTAAATTAAATGATCTACTAGCTCATTACTGAGATGTAGCAGGGGCAAGTGTGGAAGAAAAATTCTGAGTAAACATTTCCCTAGTATTTTCAGTTAAATATCGCTTTGTGGTTACCTCTTTTTGAACATTTTTGTGACAAAAATAGAGCTCTCAAAGAAAACACAGGAATGGTCAGAGAGTGCAACATCAGTCACCACAACCTTAGAGATATTCAGACCCTTTGAGATATAATTAAGTCCAGAGTGTGCCCCTTATTGTGCGTGGGCTCCGTCACATGCTGAGTCAGTCCATAGCTATCAAGAACACAAAACAGTTCTTTTGCCCCTCTGTCCTGGGGGTTGTCAACATGGATGTTAAAATCACCAACAATGACTAGACGGTCAAAGTCAATACACACCTATAGACAGCAGTTCAGTAAAGTCATCAAAAAGCTTATCACAGTATTTGGGTGGTCTATAGATATTTAGGAACAGAGCTCGAGAGGAGCATTTCAGCTGAAGGGCCACATATTCAAAAGAATCAAAGTTTTCCATACGATGTCTTCCTGCATTGAAGGGAATCATTGAACAGAATAGCAACTCCACCCCCCTTTCTCATGCATTCTTTCCTGACTCATAAAACTAAAGTTGGGAGGGGTTGATTCGATAAGAACAGCTGCACTGTTATTTTGTTCAATCCAAGTTTCTGTTAAAACATAAATCGAGATTGTGCTCAGTGATAAAATCATTGAGTAAAAATGTTTTTTCCTGCCATAGACCTGACATTTAATAAAGCTAGTTTAAGTTTGTTAACACACCTATCAGTCATGTTTTTTTGTAACAAGCTGTGGCTGACATGGAATTCACTGCTAAATTAGATAAACTCACACAAATGTTTGAGCGCTTCCCTGTATCTAAGATGATTCACCGCTCTTAATCTATTACCTATCAACACAGATATCGGCAAGCTATAGGCAGGCAGGGCCCCGGCATGTCCTGGAAAGAGTTGAGAGTGCCATACGTCCTGTGAGCCTGGACCCAGCAAATATCAGTTTGCAGCGTTTAGTACACACACATCCTTATCAGGCTTCGGAGACTGCAGATGCCCTCTCGAAGGGAGGGGGGGGCGGCCGACGCAGGCACGGTGATGGAGACGTGGGAGATGGTGCGGGGGGTAGAGGACATGCTGCCAGGGGGGGGGGAGGTGGTGGACGCAGGCACGGCGATGAAGACGGGGGAGACGGTGCGCGTCTCCGCGGCGATTTTGGTGGGCGTCGCTGAGAAAGCGGGGGTAAAGGACATGGTGCCAGCCTGCGAATCGACTTAGTTTTGTCTTTGAACTCCAGGAAGGAATCGTGCCAACCCTCTGTATCTCCTTCATGTGTTCAACGATCCCCAGGAGGGTGGCGAGGGTGAAAGGGTGAACGGAGTATCCTCAAAGGCGTTGACAGGGGGGGGGGGTGACGGGCAGTGGAGACTCCTCCATGTGTCTCCCATAATCAGAACATTCCTCAGGCGGGTGCAAGTGATAATTCTTCAGGGTTTTCTGCGCGATGTGTTGTGTCTTTCTCCTGTTTTGATTCCTCTTGCCGCTTGTCCTTGGCAGAGGGAACAGATTGATAAGGCAGGCAGTTGAATATGTTAGAGATAAACAATTTAACTCCTGACTTGTTCAGGCAAACTCCATTTGCCCTTGAAAAGATGTCTGCCGGTCCCAGAAAAAGTTAAAATTGTCAATAAAATGAACAGAATGGTCAGTACAGACAGTTGAAAGCCAGGTGTTCAGTGCAAAACAATCTGCTGAATCTCTCCACTCCTCTTCTGACTGGCGGCAGAGGGCCACTGATGAACACCTCTGCATTTAGAGAGCTGGCAGTTTCCACACAAACATTTAAAGTCTTCTTTCAGCACTTCTGACTGTTGTTTCACAACATAATTTGTTCCAATGTGTAGTACCACATTCTTCACAGTCGGATGTTCAGCCCCAATATGCAGGATCTTCTCAGCCAAGTCAGAGACCACATCCTTGGGAAAACAGAGTACTTTGGTGTTGTTCTTATTACACAGACCTTTTACATCTCTTACAGCAGAGTCCACCCACCAATCAGCGTTTCAGGCCCAGTCGTTAGCTTTCCCTCTAGCCTTTTACTTTTGGAGTAGCTATTGGTCCTTACCCTGCTGTGTGAAGAGGACAGGTTATCCAGTTCATCAGATCTCCGGTTCTCGGTCAGCGGAGCGTATCTGTTCTGGATTGGCACACTTGGTGGTTTAGGAGGATTTTTTGTAGTTCTCCCTTTAGCAGCTGTCCACTGCTGTTTCCTAGTATGAATAGGGGTTGAAGAGGCGCTCTTCCTGGGTGATAACAATGCAGGCCAGCCGGGTCGCATCACAGATTTGAGAGCCGCTGGGCTCTGCCTGTTATCCGTCCTCCCAAATCCCATGGAAATGATTTACTCTTACGGAGCGTCCACACAGCAGCGTGCGTTGACGCTTGGAGGTGGGCGTATCTGAAGCTTGGGGATTTTTTGCGAGCAACACGACCAACAACCAATCACATGAATCTCCCGCCCCCGACATACAAAGCAATAGCAATGTTAAAACGAAGTAAACTGGATATAAAATCCCCAAACAGGCGAAAACCTACCAGTTTCACCCACTGTCTCTGCCTCCTCCCTCCATGCCTCGCTCCTCCGGTTTGTATCCCGGTAGATGAACAGAGACTGATCATACAGCACCGGGTGATTCACTACCGCTACAATGAATTTCCCCTCAATTTTTTTTGAATATGAGGAAATGACCTGCGTAGTCTCTCCCAGCATACACGCGGTTTGATTGGCTATGCGATTGTACTGGCAGATTTGAATAAACGGGATTTCATTGGCTGACGCCTCCGTCGAGGCGTCAAAAGTTGAACATTGCTCAACTTTTGACGCCAGCTACGCCAGCAAACGCTCCACGTCGCTTCCCAAAATGCATTTCGGCTAAAAGTGACGTCACCCCATTCAAAGTGAATGGGCAGAAGCGTTGGAAGCTTCAACGCACGCCGCTGTGTGGACGGGCCGTTAGGCTTTGCACCCAGAGAGTTCCAGGGAGGACTACCACTTGTAGATTTATTACCCGGTACACAGCCCTCCTGTTCCTTGGAATCCTTGTAGCTGCTAACTAGCTGTGAGTTAGCATACCCTTCTCCATTGTTTGCAACATTGGTAAAGTGGTGTCATTCCCATAACATAGTCCATTCACTTCCACGTTAACTTCCAACCGTTGCATTTTCATTTCCAACACAGCTATCTTCTGTATAAGTTTGTGGAAGTCATCTGTAGAGAACGGAGGCATTTTGCTACCAACTAGCTTAAGCTAAATAGCATGCAGTAGCCTACCAGGCTTTAGCTGTTGCTAGGCCACGCTACTGTAAGACTGAGGTCGTCGTAAAAATGTTGAAATATGGCTGAAACCCTCCGTCTATTTACGAAGATGAACTGTCCCAGTGATAAGTTAATGTCCAGGAGCCGCTGCTCGAAGTTTTCAGAAAATAAGAATAGGAAAATCAGCATAAATAGTAAGCAGAGGCAGGAGCAAGCAGAAAAGCGTCTGCACTGTAAGAAAGAAAAGATAAGTGTTAGCATTAAAAAAGGTTTCGACAGCGCCCCAGACCCGATGTTTGTATTTTTAGAGTACAGTATACTTGTATTAAGGGCCTTTACCAGTAATTTAGTAATAATGAGGTCATCAGTTCACACTCTATTACTCACCCCTATAAGAGATGTAAAATGAGCCAACAAAAAGGAAGCTAAAAACTTGACAAATGATTTGTATTTTCTCCTTTTATAGTCTGATTAACACTTAATTTAGGTTTCTTTCGTGAGAATACAATTTGCTCTTTTAGTTGTGTTACTTAAAAAATGTGATTAGATGTATAGAGGCTTCCTAATGACGTCACAGGATTTCGCATCAGACATCTTGGAGTACCACTCTACTGCTCTACTGGCGGGAGCGTTCAAAAATGGCGAAAATGAAAGGCTACTACGAATCACTATACCCGGAGGATAAGACCGTTTACAGAGAAAATGTACGTCGATTGGTTCGGTGGATCCTTATTTGATTCCCGTTAAGGATTACAGCACCGATATAAATGCATGGCCTTCACTTTCCTACTGTGATATCGTGAACTACCTGGTTTTTTGAGTAGCATGAAGCTGCAGCGTCGGAGACAGCAGTTACAGGACTGCACTTGTAGAACCGCACACACAGGTCCGACGGAGCACGTCACGGCGGCACGTGACGGAGCACGTTCACATGAACGCCTGAAGCCCCTCAATGCAGTGCGCAATCTAACCCCCTAATCCCACCAGGAGCGTCTGCGCTGCGTTGCGCTGCGGCTGCGGCGTTTTTAGCGATCGCGGCCACTCTAGTCAGTGGGTGCTATTCCACCAGACACGCTGCGCCGCGCTGCGCCGCGCTGCGCCGCGGCTCGAAGCGTCCCAGAAGCTCCTCGCCGCAAGGAATTTCTAAAATATAGGATGAATCCTATTTTTTGACGCAGCGCGGCGCAGGCAGGAAGTGGAATGTTCATCCAACAACTGCGAGGCTGCACACAAGACGCTCCGCTTCCGCAACGTTTTGAAACGCGCCTGGTGGGTTAGGACGCAGGAGGAGGTCGCAGCGCGGCGCAGCCGCAGCGCAGACGCTCCTGGTGCGATTAGGGGGTAACCCTTCCCTTCCCTTCCCCCCATCCTAACCCTAACCACTCCCTACCTTTTTACCTAATCCTAATCTTCCTTCCTCCCTCCCAAACCTCAATGTTTCAATGTTGATATGACGTAATTTAATTAAATACAGGGTTTTAATTTAAAGCAGTTTTATTCTGAAAAACCCGGAAGTTCACACTAACTATTAACTTAACACTTTTATTCTGAAGATTCTTTATTTCCGGTTAGCATTAGCATGTGGCTAACGTTTTGAAAACCGTGAATTGAAGGTGAAATGACATGTGATGTTGTACACTAAACACACTGGGATTAACACTCATTTATTGACGCTGGAATAACATTTTATCAGAATTATGTATATATATATTAATAATATAAGATATAATATGTTACTTTATATATACAGTCTATGGTAAGTACACAACACAATACGCAAAACATCTAGGGTCGTGGGAGTGCGGTCCTGAGAGTGCAGCCTCCGACGCTGCAGCTTCATACTATTGGGTTTTTTTTCGCCTATTCCATTGTACACCATGGAGGAATGAAGGCGTACAAAGGACTCAGGAGATGTGGCTGTAATAGCTGGAAAAGTGAGTAAATATTTCGTGAGGTCCTCTTCAGCTGGCTTTTTAAATATCTCTAAAGTCCCCCAAAATAAAATGGGTGAGGCTGCTTTTATCCAATACGCTACCAAGAAATATCAGAGGCCAACTCAGTGGACATTTTTAAACACCAACTTTTATTTTTGTTGTACCTATATCTATATGTTACCTTTATTTTATAGGGTTTTATATTGTTGCATCAATTAACTTAGTCTTGTGTCTTATTATGTATTTGTATTATCATACCTTTTACCTCGCCGTGTCTCTTAACCTTTTAAAATGTTATATGTATATATATATGTTGTTGCTATGTAGCTGTAAAGGTCTTAACATCTGATCTGAGGGGAATTTCTCGTGGTTTATTTTTAACTTGTAATTGTAAAGCACTTTGAGCTACACGTGCTTTATGAAAAGGGCTTTATAAATAAAGCTTTATTATATATTGCAATATATTTAAATTCCAAAAGTTGTGAACCTATTCTTGGTTGTCAGCTTCTGTTATGTGCTACCTAGCATATGACAAGGTGGTTCTAAATAGTCAACAATCCAATAATATTTTTGTATTTTATTTTTCAGGTATTGCATTCTCAGAGTATTGGGCTGCCACCAACATGTCCGTGGGTACTGATGAAGAAGGATGGTGCAGTCATCACAGCTAACTGCAACTGCAAGGCTGGTTTGGGATCAACATGTACCCATGTTGCATCTCTCCTTTTCTACATAGAAACATCTATACGGATACGTGATGCCAAGACAGTTACCCAGGAAAAGGCGTCCCCTCTCAAAAGAAACAGAAGTACTAATCAATCTGAATGACAGTGTATATATTTATTTGATTGAACTTGTTTCTTTTACATCAAATCTATATAAAGAACATGTAAGTACACGGCACCTCTGTTGTTTCCCCGACTCAGACTGCAAGGAATCTGGGTGTGACCCTAGATAACAACCTGTCCTTCACTGCAAACATCGCTGCTACAACCCGCTGCTGCAGATACACGCTTTACAACATCAGGAGGATGCGTCCCCAGCTGACCCAGAAAGCCACGCAGGTTCCGGCCCAGGCTCTCGTCATCTCCCTCCTGGCTGGTCTACCTGCATGTGCCATCCGACCTCTGCAGCTCATCCAGAATGCAGCGGCTCGCCTGGTCTTCAACCTTCCTAAATTCTCCCACACCACGCCGCTCCTCCGCTCCCTTCACTGGCTTCCGGTAACTGCTAGAATCCACTTCAAGACACTGGTACTTGCGTACCATGCTGCGAATGGATCTGGCCCTTCCTACATCCAGGACATGGTTAAACCGTACACCCCAGCACGTGCACTCCGCTCTGCATCAGCCAAACAGCTCGCTGCACCCTCGCTGCGAGGGGGACCCAAGTTCCCATCAGCAAAAACACGTGGGTTTGCTATCCTGGCTCCTAAATGGTGGAATGAGCTCCCCATTGACATCAGGACAGCAGATAGCTTGCACATCTTCCAGACTGAAAACTCATCTCTTTCGACTCCACTTCGAGCGATAGAATTACTAACAAAGCACTTATATACTAATAAAGGACTGGCTTATCTAAAGCCAGTTGAGTAGCACTTGAAATGTTTTGGCTCTATGAAACCTGATGTACTTATATGATTCTGTTTTCTTCAAGGTTGTATTTTGTTGGTCGAACGCACTTATTGTAAGTCGCTTTGGATAAAAGCGTCAGCTAAATGCAATGTAATGTAATGTAAGTGTAGCAATCAAAACAAGTTGTGCACACTAAAATGACACAAAAAGCATCATTATTTAAACCGACACTCAAAGAGCAAAACCTCAGCTCAAATATCCAAAACTCTAAACACATGTTCAGCTCTGCACCCAATTTGCAATTCAACTTTCCACTTTTTGAAAAGTAAAAGTATAACAACAGTATATTTGTGTTTCTGCACATATTTTGGAGACTTGAACAATCTTTATTTGCAGAATTCTCTATATCAAACGCCATGAAACAGTGTGCTTGAGCACGATGGTGTGTAGTTGGTTTTACAAAATGTCTTGTACTATGAATAAAGTGTGTGCCATTTGTTGCAAAAGTTTGGTAAGTGTTTCTGTAGTTCCGGGTGCAGTGCTTAAGTCTGCAGTATATATGAGGTGTTTTGCACTTTGTGTGTATGGTTTTGTGAATGTGTTTAGTGTTTTGAGAAAATAAGCCCTGCTTTCAAAAAACGTGTATCAGCATTGAAAAAAACTGTAATATGAACACAATGTTAATCTATCTCTGTTATGTGAGGTGATCTCTGCAGCTTACAGTTAAAGAAGCATGTACTTGTTTTTCACTGGGTAAATTGGAAACCTGTAATAAATATAATACTTTGCCCTTTCAATTGTTTTTTTCAAAATGTATTTACCCAAGCTTAATCAGTCTGAGTTGCAGTGCCAGTCTCTGGTTCAATCAGTCCTTCTTCTTCCCCAGTGGCTCCCAGGACTGGTGTGGGCTCTTCTAAAGATGGTATATCAGATACCATGCTGTAGAGATCAAGTAGTGCGATGGATGACCTTTTTCTGGCGCGTTTATAACTGGCATGTGTAGCAGGGGAAGGTGCTGTAATTTTCTCGTGGCCCAATTCGACAGACGGTGCCCAGTCAGGATGATTTTTGTCAAAAAGTGCCACTTGTAGGTCAGTTATATCCTGGGTGAACTGTTAATTAATACAAATGTGACCTCTTTTGACAGGACAAGTCAGACTTTAGATATATTTAAAATGCTGGTGTCAAGACATTGGAACATGACAAATAATTGAGGAAACCAAAAGCCTCTGAAAAGATACCAGGGACTGTACAGCTTTTACTGTTTACATATAATCAAATGGCCATTAGGGGGAGGAATTACTTTAAATTACAGTTAAACGAAGCACTGCAGGGGATTGACAGACTGGTGTGAAGATGACCAAGGGATGACTTTACTTTGTAGATACTCCACAATCTGATATGTCGATCGATGACAGACTCCAGGATTCCTATTTCCTTGTTAAGATCCATGTCTTAGTACGTTGGTTATATGTTCATTTTGAATGTTTGTATGTAAAACCCGACACTTACCTGATGTGAAATGATCCCCACAAATGCGAGTAGTTGTGGTTGGATAGTTTGAGATCCTCCCGTCCGATCCTATTGAGCAATTTTTCCTGGCGACGCTTTGAAAGTTCATGTGTTGCTTCACCCTGGTGTGTTATAATAACCGCCGGCAGCCTGTAAAATGACTTCGGCCCCCTGTTTCGATCACCTCTGTTGCCGCAGCCAACAATGGCACAGAAGTTAACCATTGTATGTCCGGTAAAAAACAAACATTGAACAGGTATGGCGTATTACGGTGTCTGTTTTGGTACTCCAGTATGGCCGTTGCGCTGACGTCACGGGTAACGTGACGTCATATGCAAAGCCTCTATTGTTTATGATAGTTATTTTTAAAATAAATTATTAAAATATGCATGGACAACATTTACAATATGTATTTGTGTACTTTGTGTTTTTTGAAAATGTATATATTTTTGCAGTTCATCATACTATTATAAGTATTATATATACTATATTGTCACGACTAGGCAAACAAGTATGAACCCAAAAGCACGACTCGACAAACAAAGTACAAAAGGCAGTCTTTACTGAAAAAATTGCACTATGTGCACAACAGAAAATCACTCCATGTAAGGTTTCAGCGTTAGAGTCTGTGAGCTCATTGTTTTGTGTTTATTCTGGTGGCCTTGCAGTTTATGTTAATGTTGGCTCTGTCCTCTCATTTCAGGTGTCATCACTTCCTGTCGTTGTGTGTCACTTGCCAGCTTGATTGTGATCTCATGTTCTGGATTGTTTGCACCTGTGCCTCATTAACTGTTGTGTATATGTAGCCCTGTTCTACTGTTGTCTTTTGTCGGTTCGTCCATGTCTGTACTCTCTCATGCACACTTTGAGCTAGTCGAACCTAGTGAACTATTTAGTAGTCCTAGTAGATCCTAGAAACCCTTTTTGGATAATAAAAGGTATTTTTGAAATCAAGGAAGAATCGTGCATTTGAGTCTTTTTGAGTCCTTCGTGTCACTCCATAGAGGTAACAGGTAGATAACAAAAAACACTCTTACGAGGAAAAGGTAGCAAATACCATACCCTGAGGAAAAGACATGGACTTGACGCTGGCTGGCTGTCTGGCACATGGGACGAAACGAACTGGCAACAAGACAAAGGGAGACTGGATCTATATATAGGCAGGCTAAGGGGGCACAGGTGCAGACAATTAGGGTGGAGTCGACAATCACAGTGGAGGGAAAACACACAAAGGGAGGAAGTGAGGTGATCTGCAACAAGAAGGAAAGGTTACTAGAAAAAAAAGGAAGATCCTTCGTCGAGAGCCAGACCTTCTGACCAGGCTCGTACACGGGAGCTGGTCGGCGCCTCTGATCTGCTGCTTTTTTCATTCGCTCAGAGTTTCTCATAAGTACTTTACGAGCGGCACTCCAGATGTGATGGCAGCGCCTCACCAGGGCGTGGGCAGAGGGAACCGTGACCTCCTTCTCAGTCTCCGGGAACACAGGTGGCTCGTAGCCATAGGCACATTGGAAAGGGGTTAACCCGGTAGCAGCGGTGGGAAGCGAGTTGCGGGCATATTCAACCCAGGTAAGGTGTCTGCTCCAGGAAGAAGGGTTCTGAGCGACCAAAGGCACGTCTCCAACTCCTGTTGGAGGTGTTCTGTTTGGCCATTGGACTCTGGATGGTATCCGGACGAGAGGCTGACTGTGGCTCGGATCAGGTTACAGAACTCCTTCCAGAACCGCAATATGAACTGTGGTCTTCTGCGAGAGGACAGCACCTACTCCTAAATTGGAAGCATCCACCTCCACCACAAACTGATGACTTGAGTCAGGGACAGTTAGAATGGGGGAAGAGTTGAAAATACCTTTGAGCCGAGTGAAAGCCTCCTCGGCCTGAGTAAACCACACAAACGGCACCTGAGGGGATGTAAGAGCATGAAGTAGTGCCGCAATAGCGCTGAAGTTTCTGATAAATCTTCGATAGAAGTTAACAAAACCCATAAACTGCTGGACCTTCTTTCGGCTGTCAGGAGTCTTCCACATGGCTACCGCACTAACCTTAGCAGGGTCTATTTAAATAAGACCGGGGGATATGATGAAACCAAGGAATGAAACAGTAGTGGCATGGAAATCACATTTCTCAGCCTTGACAAATAACTGCTTCCTGAGTAGTCGCTGGAGAACCTGGCGTACATGATGGATGTGGGAGTCTGTGTCGGGTGATTATATCAGAATGTTGTCGAGGTAGACAAAAACAAACCGATTCAAGCAGTCTCTTAAAACGTCATTGACAAGGGCTTGAAAGACTGCAGGGGCATTGGTGAGACCAAAAGGCATAACTAAATACTCATAATGATCTGTGGGGGTGTTGAAACCAGTCTTCCATTCATCCCCTTCACAAATTCTGACCAGATGATAAGCATTCCTAAGATCTAATTTGGTGAAGATCTTGGCATCTTGAAGCTGCTCGAAAGCAGACGCAATGAGTGGAAGAGGGTATGTATTCTTGACTGTGATGTTGTATAACGGGGCATAGTCAATACAGGGCCTAAGAGAATCGTCCTTTTTCCCCACAAAGAAAAACCCCGCTCCAGCAGGGGAGGATGAGGGGCGAATAAGCCCTGACTTTAGCGAATTTCTTTCAGGACCAGAGATTGAGTAAAGTCTCCCTTTAGGTATAGGCGCCCCTGGGATCAAATCAATGGCACAATCATAAGGTCTATGAGGAGGAAGAGTCATGGCTTTAGCCTTGCTAAACACTTCCCCAAGGTCATGATAGCAGGTAGGTACCGATCTCAAGTCTGGAGGTTCAGGTTTCTGGTCAATGTCTGGCGACGCAGTCCTGACACAATTCCAAGAAGCCCCTCCAACAGCTATCTTTTCCCCCTGTCTGAGACAATCAGTAGTGCATTCCTCCCCCCAAACTTTAATCTTCCCAGAACGCCAGTCAATGTTTGGATTGTGTTTCCTCAACCAGGGAAAACCCAATATGACGGGGTGTTGAGCTGAGTTAAACAGGTGAAAGGATATGAGTTCCCTATTGTAAGGGAAACTTCTGTGTAGCAATGCAGTGGGAGTCACCGACTCAGGAAAGAGACACGGGAAGAGCAGGAGCTTTTATGTCAAACACTGATGGTTTATTTGGAGCTTCAGCCGGAGAATTCACATCACAAGTCACAGCAGCCACGATCTGACTGCACGGTAGAGTTGCCACGTCAATTCTGAAGAACTCTACCCCAGACCCATGTATTTAGCTAGTTCCGAGAGCATCATCAACATGCTGCATAACAAGATAAAATCATAACACCTCTATCAGCTGACGTCAACAGGTAGGAACATAGAATCATAACACCTCTATCAGCTAACGTCAACAGGCAGGAACAGGGAGACAGAACACTGAGAGCACAGCAGCCAAGGTTACGAGGTGCGTGTGCTCTGAACTGACAAACTGGGTCAAAGTTATGGGCCTTGGAAAATATTCCCCAACACCTATGATTATCAATGACAATTTCTAAGGGTTCAGTCTTATGAGTTATCTTGAAAAGCAATCTGCCATCCAAGGCGCTGGCCTGTAGTGGCTGGTTCAACAGTTCGGTCTTGACTTTTAACTCATTAGCTAACCCCCAGTCCATCAGACTCTCATCTGCCTCTGAATCAATTAATACCCCTTGAGTTATTGTTATAGTAGCAAAATGTACTGGGGCGCTGGTCAGGACACGAGGAGGGAAACCAGAGGCAGAGAGTCGGCTCACCAGTGCCCTCCTCTTCCCTGGTGAGCCTCCTCTTTTAGTGGACAGGCTGTGAGCATGTGACCTTGTTGACCGCAGTAAAAACACCGCCCCTCTAAGACGGCAACGCCGCTCCTCAGCTGACAGATTGGCACGTCCCAGCTGCATGGGTTCCTCCGATAAGCTGGGGGATGCAGTCCTCTGTGATGACGGTGGGGCTTGACGAGGGAAGAATCTCTCAGATGAGGGAGGCGAGGTGGAGTACCCTCTTGCCCCTTTCACACCAACGCGGTTCCAGAGCCGGTTCAGAGCTAGAGCCTGATAAGCACCGTTTTTTCCAGTTCACACCGCAGCGGAGCCGGCTCTTTTCCCCTGAAAACCGGTTCTTACCAAGCTCCAAAAAATGGTCGGTCTAGAAGCAAGAACCGCACACGTCACACTTACGTCGGAGGCGGGGGGCGGGGGCGGGGATCAAACAGTTTATGGCGAGTACAGCAAATTAAAGTTGTAACAAGCAGTAGCGCTGAGCAAAGTGACCAGAACGCAACCATACACTTGTAAAAAAAACACACTAGGCCACTCTAACTAGGCTTAGTGTGATTTTGTTTATTTGTACCTTACTTTGACCATCCGTTCGCTGTCATTGATCATTGTGGAGAACAGGCAGACGTTTTGTTTTGTATTATAGCAGCTATCGGATGGAATCAATACATGGGCTGCACAGGTTGCCATGTCCGACTATCACAACTACAATCATAATGAAAAATATGCTGGTCAAATGTGCCTGTAGAAAACGGCTTATGCCACAATAGGATAGAGAGGCGAAGTCCCGCCCATCTACTTCCGACCCATGGAATTATGTATTGAAGTCAATGGGGAGAGAAAACGTATCTTTCGATCCCGTTTGAATTGTGTCATGAATTACACATATGATGTTTGTCAATCTTAAAAAAACATTTCCATGTCAAAAAAGTCAGTTTGTCGTAAAACTGTTGAAATATAAGACTATGAAAAGTACGCAACTAGAAAGACTACAAATCCCAGAGTCGCATAAGTGATGTCATAACTGATGTCATAATTGTTTTCCTTCACTAAATATAAGAGATAGCTAAAATAAGATAATTTTAACAAGATGCCTGTGTGCTAAGTACCAGGTTGTAATCATACCAGCAATGGGTCTTTCCGTTATTTCGCTTCCCATCTGATGAAAGGACCAGGAGTGGCTGGATCAAGTTAGCTACCTAGCTAGTAGCAAGCACGTTAGTTAGCATTACAGCCTTAGCCTTGTCATTTTTATTAGCCTTAACATGAAGTAACATTAAGTAACCCAAAATGTTAAACAGTAAGAGTAGTAGTCATATTTCGTGAACCCTTTGAAGAGTACTGTCACATCGGTGTGATCATTCTATAATACACCGTTTAAGCCCGGATGACCCCGGGGGAGAAATGCTAACGTTAACGCTTCATTAGCATCGGCGATCTTTTCTACTTCATGCTATAAGATAAGATAGAGCTTTATTGTCTCCCTTAGGAGAAATTTGTCTTGGGCATCGAGATAATACACATAAAACATTCAGGTCAATCAGTCATAGATACAGAACAGAGATTACATATCACATGGCAAAGAAACAAACAGGTACAGAACTTTTCCCCATTGCACATACATAATCAAATTGCACTTTCCCTATTGCATTCATACATAATCAAATTGCACTTTCCCTATTGCATTCATACATAATCAAATATTGCACTTTTCCCTATTGTATTTATACATAAATCAAATATTGCACTTTCCCTATTGTATTCATACACAAATCAATATTGCACTTTCCCTATTGCACCTATGCATAGTGTCCGTCAAATTGCACATATCCCTATTGTGTCCATACCTATTTACACATATTGCACTTTCCCTATTTAACCTTCTCGATTGCACAAACTACACTGTAAACATTGCACCTCCCAACAACTCCTAACACAGCGTAATCACAATTGTTTCTGACTGTTCAGCAGCTTGATTGACAGCGGAATAAAGGAAAACTTATACCTGTTCAATCTACAGTTTGGTAATCTATACCTTCTGCCTGCTCGGGCAGCAACTCAAACTCTCTATACAGGATGTGTTTGGGGTCGCATGTGATTTTACGGCCTTGCTTTCTCACCATCTCCTCAAATATCTCCTGAAGAGAGGATGGTGGAAGCATGCCAATTATTTTTCCAGCCCTTTTTATCAAGCTCTGGAGTTGTGATTTAGATTTAACTGACAAGTTACCAAACCATGTTGTGATGCCATAACGAATAATAGACTCAATTGCTGCCCTGTAGAACATTAACATGATACATTTATCCACTCCATGAACCCTGAGCCTACGCAGAAAATGCAGGCACTGGCTTATCTTTGAGCATACCTGATCCACCTGATGGGCCCAGCCTAACTGAGCATCAAAATATATCCCCAAATATTTAAAACGTGTAACCTGCTCAACTCCCTCCCTGTTGATAAGGACGGGGCTGTGATCACCTACTGACTTGGGGTCAAAGATAATTTCCTTTGTTTTTTTAACATTTAACACCAGGTTGTGCGCCTCACACCACTTCACGACCTCTTCAATCTCAAGTTTATAAATAGAAATGTCCGAGTCTCTAGTCAGTAGACTAAGTATGGCTGTCATCAGAAAACTTTATGATGTGGTTGTGTGTATGCTGACGCCTACACTCATTTGTGTAGAGTGTGAAGAGAAGAGGAGAGCTAACGCAGCCTTGTGGTGCCCCTGTGCTTATGACCTGTGTGTCAGAGAGGGTCGAGTTTACTTTCACCTGCTGCTGTCTTTCAGTTAGGAAGGAGTGATACCATCTGATTAAGTAAGGGTTCACATCCATCTGTTTGAGCTTTTTTAACATCATTTGGGGAAGAATAGTATTAAAAGCTGAGCTAAAGTCCATGAACATTAATCTAGCATAAGCTAAAGGATTTTCCAGGTGTTTTAGAATAAAGTGAGTTGTAGAGGTCAGAGCATCATCTGTACCTCTACCATCGCTGTACGCAAACTGGTAGGGGTCCAAGAGGTGTTGCACCTCAGTTCGCAAGTTCCCTACAATAATCCGTTCTAGTGACATAACTATTGAGGTCAAAGCCACTGGTCTGAAGTCGTTGTTGTCATGTGGGCATGGTTTTTTTGTAACTGGTATGATGACAGCTTTCTTCCATATTTGAGGGATGCTTCCCGAGTCAGCAGAGAGCTGGAATAATGGACTCCAGGCAGGGGTGAGCTCGTCTGCACACGTTTTCAGCAGGAGTGCCGAAATACCGTCTGGCCCCCTGGCCTTCTTAGTATGCAGTTGTTTGAAAACCCTGGCCACAGCACTATCATCAATTATTATTCTTCTATTGTGTATTGGGTCACAGGTTAAAGAGGTTAACAAGTTATTACATGCATCAATGTTAGAAGCAGAATTAATATCAAAAACATTTGTAGAAGTTGTTAAGTTCATTTGCTTTGTTAAGCTCATCCAGAACATGCATCTCCCTCTTGCCGGAGTTCAGATTTGTAATTTCTTTAACAGAGTCCCACAGTTCTTTCAAGTTCTTGGTTGAGAAAGCCTCTCGGACACTCAGACTATGTTGCTCTCGGGCTTCTTTAAGTTTCCCCTTTAGTTCTCTTTGAGCTCATCTCAGTTGTATTGCGTCGTTCTTTTGAAAAGCGATATTTCTTCGTCGGATACACTGTTTAATATCCGATGAGATGTAGTCTTTATTGTTTGGATAGATCCTAATGGTCTTTTTTGGCACAACAGTATCGACACAAAAACGAATGTAGTCTGTGATGGTCTCAGCGATGGTATCGGTGTCATTGTCCTGGTAGAATACTTCCCAATCTGTGGCCAGGAAGCAGCCACTTAGCTTTTCTTTATGCTCATCCTGCCATAGACTGACAGTTTTAGAGACAGGTTTACTTCTCTTGATGGCAGCCTTAAAGGTGGGGATTAGCTGGACGGTGTTATGGTCCGAATTTGAAAGGGGGGGTCTAATCCGAGCAGCATACGCATCTTTGATGTTGCCATAACATTTTGTCCAGTATGTTATGTTTCCGGGTGCCATTTTTTACGTATTGCTAGAATCCCGGAAGTGCTGGTTCTAGATTACAGTGATTAAAATCTCCAATGTGCATTAGGTTTGTTCTTTAACTACTCGTGCACGTAGTCTCGCTACACGTGAGGCAGCCTATGATGCGTTCCCATTGGGTGGGATGTAAACAGCACAGATAAAAAATGTTCCCATAGTCTCTAGGTAGGTAAAATGGTCTCAGATTTAGGCATAAGAGTTCGATATCGGGAGTGCACACAGTGTCTTTTGTTGTGTAATTGCTGCACCAAGAGTCCTTTATATAAGCGCAAATGCCTCCCCCCCTCACTTTCCCCGAGTTACTATTCCTATCCATACGAACATTTGAAAAGCCTTGTACCTGAACCAATGAATCTGGGAAGTCTTCCTGAAGCCAGGTCTCAGTGAAAATCATCATGCATGACTCACGGTATTCGTTTAAGATCCTAGTGTTGAGGCGTAGCTCCTCCACCTTATTTCTAAACGGACGTTGCTGAAGAGTATTGATGGTAACGGCGTCTCCAGCGGAGTCGATGTTTAATGCCGCCTCTCCTCCCTCATTTCCGCGGCCGTTTTAGCAGCTCCTCCGGGACATAGTCCAGCAGGCCCGGTTCCGGGGCGGCTCTTCTCCGTAAGGACAGCAGACATTCCCTGTCATAGGGCCGCAGCACCTGCTCGCTTCCCACGGCTATCCCGGCGTTGGCTTCGCTTTGTAAACAGCGAATGCTAGATGTTATTAGCATTAGCAAAAACAGCACAGCAGTCCTCTTCCCCATCGTCATCTTGCCTTATTGTTCACTTATGTGAGCTTGCCAGGCTCCATAAAAAACAAACAAAACAGCACACTTGACGAAAAGAAAAACTTGACAAAACAAACGTGTAATGAATGAATGACTTAGAAAACAAACAAACATTCTCTCCCGATCCCGAGTCGCGTGCAGTGCTATCTGCACAAATGGTTAACATTGAACATTAAAAAGATCAGGCCGTTCAGGGAGAATCGAAGGAAGGAAGGAAGGAAGGAAGGAAGGAAGGAAGGCTGGCAGGCAGCTTTGCATGACATTCTTCTGGACGTGTTTCATTGTGGTGATAGTGAGGGTAGTCCATCCCTTTTTTGGCAAAACAGTAGTGACGGCCATCTTGGTGACGTGTGTTGTTGTGCGAGACCAGAGAGGTAGTTCATTGAGTGGTTTCACACAAAAAAAGTGTTACTTCACAGTTTTATGGAAAAACATTTTTTATTTTTTTTGCAAAATGATCTTTTAAATTGACAAACATCATATGTGTAATTCGTGGCACAATTCAAACGGGATCGAAAGATAACTTTTCTCTCTCCATTGACTTAAATACATAATTGAAATAAGGTCCCATGGAGGTCCCCCGGAAAGGGAGGGACTTCGCCTCTCTATAGCAACAAGTAGTCAAGATAGTCAGTTTAGCTTTGGTTGCTATGCTAACATCACCCATTTTATACCAAATAAACTTTCATAACAGCGCTGTGATGCCAAACAGCGGGCAGCACTGCAGCGGTCGGTAAATGCCGCTGAAACACATTAATAAACAATTAACCACGGCACTCTGGAGAAAAGTACAAGGGTTGAGAAGTAGTTATTTAATGTAATCTTGCTTCGTATGATTAAAAGCAACACAATCATCGACCCGACGCAGTCCCCCATTGTTGTTGTTGCCGTAGGGGAGAAAATCAGCGATGTAAACGGTGACGTCATGATCGCAGCCGCGGCAGCACCAGTCGGGCTCTGGACGGTGTGAACAAAACGGCGGCTGAAAAGAAAAACCGGTTCCGAACCAGAAGAGCGCAAGCACGGAACTAGAACGGGAACCACGTTGGTGTGAAAGGGGCATATGTGGTAGACGTTGGTGGAAGCAGCTCTGACTTTCTCCCTTCTTATCTCAGTAAGGCGATTATCAATCCTGATAGCCATGGCAATTACCGAGTCTAGATCAGGAGACAGGTCTAGTGGAGCCAACTGATCCTTAACAGTCCAATGGAGAGTCCATTGAGGAAGGCATAAAAAAATAGCTAATGAGTTCCAGCTGCTATCTGCGGCTATGGTGCGGAATTCAATGGCATAGTCTGAAACAGTGTGATTACCTTGTTTAAGCTTGGAAAGAACTCGGGCTGCCTCTCTGCCAGGAGAAGTGTGGTAAAAAAAAAAACTCTTAAAGAGTCAGTGAACATTCGAAGAGAACTGCAGATATGAGAGTCCCTTGACCACTCGGCCGTTGCCCATGCTGCCGCCCGCCCGGTAAAGTGGGAGACCAGGAAAGCAACCTTAAACTGCTCCGTTGGGAACACCGCAGGCTGGTGTTGAAAGTGAAGGTCTCATTGTGCCAGGAAGGGACGACAGCCATCAGATTCCCCAGAAAACTTCTCTGGAGGAGCCAGACGGATTGAAGAGGCAAATGGGACTGCAGGAAGAGCTGGGGACACTCCAGAGGCCACTGGAGGCTGAGGTGAGGGTGCTGTCTCGAGGTGAGTGAGCATACGCTGGATCTGCTCTGCCAGATGATTGACTTGTGTAGTAACGGAGGACTCAAAACCCTTTTGGTTACCAACAAGATCATTAACTCCCTGCTGAATGGCAGACATCTGCTACTCCTGTTGGCTCAAACGTTTCCCCAGAGTCGGCTGGGTTCATTTGAAAGGCCAGTTCGTACTGTCACGACTAGGCAAACAAGTATGAACCCAAAAGCACAACTCGACAAACAAAGTACAAAAGAAAGTCTTTACTGAACAAATTGCACTATATGCACAACAGGAAATCACTCCTTAGAGGTAACAGGTATACAAAAACACACTCTTAAGAGGAAAAGGTAACCAAGGTAGTTTCAATAAATGCAAAGGATAAAAAAAAGGATAAAGCAAATTCCAAAACTCGGCTCTTAGCTCTTAGCAAAATACGATACCCTGAGGAAAAGACATGGACTTGACGCTGGCTGTCTGGCACATGGGACGAAACGAACTGGCAACAAGACAAGGGAGACAGGATCTATATATAGGCAGGCTAAGGGGGCACAGGTGCAGACAATTAGGGTGGAGTCGACAATCACAGTCGAGGGAAAACACACAAAGGGAGGAAGTGAGGTGATCTGCAACAAGAAAGAAAGGTTACTACAAAATAAAACAGGATACAAGGCTGAACTAAATACATTATAATACTACACCACTCATCTTGCCTCCTTGGTAAAAAAACATGTTGAGGATACAAAAGCGTAAAAGCGCTCTAATAAAAAATGTAATGCATTATTATTATTATTATTATTATTACATCATTATCTGCACCAGCAACATCGTTGAATAACAAGCACTTCGGCCATGGTCGGCATATTATCTACAGTTCATTCATCTGGCACTCTTGGCAGACTCTCTGTTAGCAGATAATAGACTTATACCTTTTGTCTCCTGCAGCAGAAAGGTGAATAATCTCAGCAGTTCAAGTTTAGCCATTCATCACGGCGTTATTTATTATAGGCACACATCTCAAGAGACTTGAGGACAGAGAGAGAAGGGGCGTGACTTCTAACGGTCTTATACCCCAGGTAGTGACATCATCAATCATGTGGTACAGCGCTAACCAATGAACACAGTAGTAGTCGCAGCTACTTACATAGACAATATGGTACACAGTAATAAATGGAGTCATACACTATACATGTCTCTGTATGTTATATCTCAACACTCCCACTTATAAATTATGTGCTTACTGTTTACCTGTTCATATCTAATTAACAAAACAAAAACATGGTACAAATGATTTAAATGTGGGCTTCTTCAACACATTTTACATATTCAAATGTGGACTTTTTCTACACATCAAACATGATCCCTTCAACTTTCGTCAGTTTCAGTTTGGATACAGGCTTGGTCATCACATCTGTAACCATTTCATCCGTAGTCTAACTTTTGGCCACAAGGTGTCTCTCTTACCCTACACTCCTGCATGTCAAAACGTTCCAGTATCTTTTCCACATATCTCTTTATTTTAAATTTTGTGGAAAGCATGTTCTTCACTTTCTCTAAAATCTTGGTGTTGCTGGCTGCGATGATAAGATCATTGACCCAGATAGCAATTATTACTTTCCCCCCTTTAGACTCCTTGGAGTACACGCAGTGGTCTGCCGGGTTCTGAGTGAAATTGTCATCTGTTAAGCATTCATGCAACATTGTATTCCAATTTCGCCCTGACTGCTTCAGGCCGTAGATTGACTTATCTAGCTTACACACTAGCTTTCCTCTCTCCTTTACATAACGCTCAGGTTGTTCCATGTAAATGTCGTGATCTATGGGTGCATGCAAGTAGGCTGTACATCCATCTGGTGTAAAATCAAATCCTCTTGGGCTGCATTAATACACGTACACTTGTCAGGTTGGCTGTAGGTGAGAACGTCTCCTCGTAATCTATCGCCGCCCTCTGACTGTATCCTTATGCTACGAACCTAGCTTTGTACTTGTCGTGTCCGTCAACGTCTCCCTTAACTGAATAGACCCATTTACCTCCCACTGTTTTCCTGCCCTCTGGCAATTTTGTCAGGGTAAAAGTCTGATTGTCTTCTAGAGACTTAATTTCCTCATCCATCGCTTTTCCCCAGTTTTCTGACTCGGTCGATGTCATGGCCTCTTTAAAGGTCAGAGGTACACCGCAAACTGCTCTGTAACAATAACCTATACTAGTGAGTGTTTTATCATCTTCATCACTATCTTCCTGAGTATAATCTCTCAAGTACGCTCCCTACTGGGATATCTCCCACTGTCTTAGGCATGTGATGCCACCCTAGGGTGCTGTTCGCCATCATCCTCTGGTGCTGACTGTGGAGCGTTAGTTTGTACATATTTGCTCAGTACACTAGGCTGTGGGGCCTTTACTCCCTCTTCACAGTCCGAATCCTGTTCTAACCACTGTGTCTGAGTCTCGCTATCACAAGTTGTGCTGGTGATAAACTTTACTAGTCTGTGCTTCTGCACCTTCTCTTTGTCGGGGTAGTAAACTAGATAGGCAGGGCTTCCCTTGTCATGCCCTACAAAACTTCCTTTCTCACACCTAATGTCTAATTTTCCCCTCTCCTGCTGGTACGCATAGCACACTGCTCCAAACGTATGCATCCTAGCTAAGTTACACTTCTTCCCTGTCAGTGCTGAATATGGCGTAGTGCCCGTGTGCTTATTAAAACACCGGTTTCTGGTATGAGCTGCTTCCTGAATGGCATAGTGCCAAAGGCTTTTAGGCAGATCACTGTCAATAAGCATACACCTGGCCATTTCAAAAAGAGTGCGCCCTTCTCTTTCAGCTGTCCCGTTCTGATGTGGGGAATAAGGACAAGACGTCTCATGTCTGATCTTGTTCTTTCTCAATAGTGTCTGAAACTCCTTACTGGTGAACTCAGTCCCATTATCTGATCTAATGCATTTCACCGTCCCATAGGGAGCTACATCTGCCAGATACTTCTCAGTGGCTTTAACTGCATCACTCTTCGCTTTCAGGAAATAAACAAACATTGTCCCTGTACACACATCTGTAAATGAGTGCATATACTTGAAGCCATTTATGGACTCGTTATTAACTGGACCAGCTAGATCAGTGTTCACCAACTCAAGTGGTGCGTTTGCTTTATCGGTCGGATCTCTGTTTCTCGTTTGGGTGAACTTTCCCTCTATGCATACTGTACAATCTTTATCAGGCTTACGCTTTGTACCCTTAATATGCATACCTACAGTTACATCATGCAGCTTTAACACATCCTCATAATTACAGTGACCCATAATCTCATGCCACGTTTGGATATCATGGCTGACATGACACTTATCTTGAACATCACACTCTGTTTGTACATTTTCTTACATACGTAAATGTCAAACCTGGTACCATCCGGTAACATCAGAGCATCTTTACCTTCGTTGAAGAACACCTTGGCTCCGTTAGCTGTAGCAGACTTCACGGAAAAGAGTTCTTGGGGGTACGATGGGATGTATAGTGCGTTCTTCAGAGTCACTTTACACCGTCGTTCCTCGCTATCTATCAGACACATCTCTGCTTCTCCTCTGCCGTGCGCCACCCCGAAGGTGCGCCTCCCGTCTGCCAATTCCATGCTGTGTCTCTCCGGCTTGAAGGTGCTGTCAAAAATCTTGAATTTCTTCTTATCGTTGATGATGTGGGACGACACTCCCGTGTCCACGACAATCCTTTTCTGTGGGTCTGTTGTCTCTGTAGGCTGGTCCCTTCAGCTTACACTTTGAGGGTGTAGTCATCTCCTCCCGCAGCTTATCCGGTACCACCTGGCATGCTCGCGCACCGAGCGGCATCACTGCTGTCCTTCTCTGTGCACGCTTTGTCTGTGTGCCCTTTGCTTTTACAAAAGCTACACCAGACTTTCTTTCTGCAGTCATCTTTTCGATGGCCTTTCTCTCCGCATCGCCAACATGCGCTGACGCGTTCACCGTCGCCATCGGGGATGAATCGTTTGGCAGGCTTTCTCTTTGTTGCTGCTTGGACCCTCAAAACCCTCTCGCTCGTCTCGGCTGGGGCTGAATCTTCTGAGGCCTCGAAGTTCCTCAACTTCGCCTTGAACTCTCCCAACGTTACTTCACTGTCACCGTGTGTCACCATTAGTGTGAACGGCTTGTATTATTCGGGTAATCCCCGCATAACCATCGCCACCATTAGTCCCTCACTCGGTGCTTCTCCAGCGCTCCTGAGTGCCGTAATGATCTGCTCAGCTCGGATAATGTACTCTGTCACCGTCTCATTATCAGCTTTCTTCAGCGCAGTCATGGTTATATACAAGGTGACGATCCTGGGCCTGCCTTTTCCAATATAGTGCTCCCGTAATACTCTGAGACTTTCTCGGCCCTTGTCCTTCGTGTCTCTGTATATCAGGCCTAAACTGGTATTGTCGAGTAGCGACGCTAACTCACAATAGGCGTCAGCATTGTGCTTGTCGTCTTGAGCCCTCAGTGCCGCGGTTTGATTGATTGATTGATTGAAAAGTTTATTAACAGCTTGTATATTGGGTACAGTACAGTACAGCTCAAAACATACAATTGTTAAGGGGATGCAGACCAGAGAAAGACTTTCGTCTTGTTTACATCAGGGTCCCCCATTTCCAATTCATCATGTCATTTAAGACATATAAGACATATTTGACATACAGATGGCTTATTTACAATTTACATACAGGTGGTTTTTTACATACAGATTGCTTATTTACAATTTTCATTTTAGATTTTGTTCTAATACATCCTAACCGGACATTTAAGACATACCAAGTCTACAGATATACAGTTAGTAACAGAGTCTAAAATGCGAGTATATACATAGATGGGGGGGGGAAGCTGTCCATTGTACGACAGGTTGAGATTTGTACCATTACCGGGGCCAGTTTTGCAATGCTCTCCCCCGAAGGTGCTCTTTAAGAGAGGTTTTGAAGGTAAGTATAGTTTTACTTTCCTTTACAGTTGTGGGAAGAGCGTTCCACCTTGATGTGGGATAATTGCGAAACGTGTATTCCCCCTTTTTTGTGCCAAATCTGGGTTTCACATGATTTGTGGAGCTCCCTCTGGTGTTATGATCATGGTATTCCTTGACCTTTGGGAAGAATTTTGACATGTACTTGGGTACCATAGAGGTGTAGTGGGTCTTGTAGACCAGGCCCATTGCAAGTAGCTGTACTCTGTCGTCTACTCTAAGCCATCCTAGGTTGTCAAAGTGGGCAGAGGTGAGGTGGGTTCTAGATGAAAGGTCAAGCAGTAGTCTGACCAGTTATTTTGCGATGTTTGAAGTTTTATTTTTAGCGCCTTGGAGGTGCTATGGTACCATGACGTGCAAGCATAGTCATAGTACCCTTGAATGAGTGCTCCTGCCAGAGTTTTCAGGGTGTTTTTGTTTACCAGAGAGGAGATCCGGTATAGGAATCTAGTTCTTTGATTGACTTTTTTTATTACATTGGATGCCATTTTGTCACAGGAGAGGTTTGCCTCAAGAATAGATCCTAGGTATGTAATTTCCTTCTTACTTGTGACAATAATGTCGTCCACTGCAACTGAGAAGTCGTCGGATTTGCTGAGATTATGTTTCGAACCGAAGAGAATGGACTCTGTTTTACCCAGGTGTAATGATAATTTATTATCGGCGAGCCAGGTGCAGATTCTGCCGAGCTCGGAGCTGAGGGTTTTTTCAACCTGCAACCTGTTCCTGCCAGAGACCAGCAGGGCTGAGTCGTCCGCGAACAGGAACAAGTTGCAGTCACATGCTGATGACATGTCATTTACATAAATTAGGAACAGTAACGGACCTAATATGCTTCCTTGTGGAACACCACAGCTCACTGGGAGGGGGGGGGACAGAGTACCGTTTACCTCCACCATCTGTTCTCTCCCCTCTAGGTAGGATTGCATCCAGCTCACCGATAGTTTATCAAAACCAATTGCTTTTAGCTTGTCAATCAGAATGGGGTGATTGACAGTGTCGAAAGCCTTTTGTAGGTCCAGCATCACAATGCCGCAGTACTTGCCCTCGTCCACCTCTTGTTTGATGTGGTCGCTCAAATAAAGAAGGCGTGGAGTCAGCAGAGTGGAGTGGGATGTTCTAAAGCCAGATTGAAATTCATAGATTAGTTTCTTTTCCGCGAGGTACTTTTCGACCTGTTCATATACTATTTTTTCCATGACTTTCGAGATGGAGGTAAGTATAGAGACAGGGCGGTAGTTGCCTGGATCCAATTTGCTGCCCTTTTTGTGCAGGGGGGTTACTCTTGCAATTTTGAAGTCTTTGGGTACTTTTCCCTGTTTTATGGAGAGGTTAATTATGTGAGCTATGACTGGTGAGATGGCGGTTGCTGTGTCTCTGAGGAATTTGGAGGGGATATTGTCGTGGCCAGTGGCCTTGTTAGGTTGGAGGGCGGTCAGCTCTCCAGCGGGTGCTCGAAGGATGGTCTCCTTCAATCCCACTCCGTGCATGTAACACAGCATCCTCTCTTCCCAGACCTCATACTCTTCTGCTTTCCCGTCGAACGTGGGCCACTTGCTCTTCCTCGTGATTCTATTCGCCATGGCTTTTGCGTTTGTAGCTTCAGTAGCTTAGCTTAGGTCCTTGTTAGCTTAGCTTTAGCTTCCCTCGGTTCTGCCGATGCTAAACTAGCTTAACACGTGGCTAACTAGCTACTCCTATGCTAACCGTGCTAACAGGCAATCTTCTCGCCTTGTTATCGCACGTGCGCTTCGAACTGTAGAATAATTAATCTTATCTGGGCCCATAACCTGTTAGCAGATTTAGACTTATACCTTTTGTCTCCTGCAGCAGAAAGGTGAATAATTTCAGCAGTTCAAGTTTAGCCATTCATCACGGTGTTATTTATTATAGGCACACATCTCAAGAGACTTGAGGACAGAGAGAGAAGGGGCGTGACTTCCAACAGTCTTATACCCCAGGTAGTGACATCATCAATCATGTGGTACAGCGCTAACCAATGAACACAGTAGTAGTCGCAGCTACTTACATAGACAATATGGTACACAGTAATACATGGAGTCATACACTATACAGAGAATATTGGGCTATTGGCTCTGCTGTGTCTCTTGCTCTCGGGAGATATCCACCCGGGTCCCGGCGTCGTTTCCATCGACCTGACGGCTGGCGGCCCAGCCGCTAAGCTCCACACGCCATCAGTCGGCTTCCGAAGAGGCTGGCTAGCTGAACAGCTAGCACCACCAGCGGGTCTCTGCGGTCTCGCTCTGACGGCTGCCGACCTAGCAGCAGGACCTCTACCCACACCGTCGGAGGACTATGGGTCCACGCCGAGGGCTGGTGGCAGAGCAGCGGAGATCCGCAGGTCCACGCCGAGGGCTAACGGCCTAGCAGCGGAGATTCTCGCACCACCGGACTGGCTTCAGAGGAGGCCGGCTAGCTGAGCTCTGCCGGCGGGTCTCTGTGGTCTCCCGCTGACGGCTGCTGGCCAAGCATCTGGACCAACATCCACACCAACGGAGGACTACAGGACTGCGCCGATGGCTAGCAGCCTAGCGGCAGGGATCCATAAAACACCAGCTAGCTTTGACTGCTCCACTGTCAACAACGGTGTTACCGAATAAGATGTGGCCCAAACAACTGGTGATATTCTATAACGGTATAGGCAGATTCATCAGGGGCGTGGCCTTTGTCGAATAACCAGGAAATACATATTTCGATCGCTTCTTCTGTCGTTTACATAAATCTTTTGGTATATTTGGCTCCATATGAACACTTTGATGCACATTCAGTACCAGTGTGTGAGGTTGTGGTTGCGATACCGATATGCGGACGCGTACAGCGAGGACTACAAAAAGACACATGAGGTGACTGGGGATGTGTGTTCAAAACATTGCAAGCTTGAATAAATCATTTTAAACCATTTATTTTTTCCAGACTTATTACTGAATATCATTCTTCATGTGATACCAAGTCCATCTGAGACCTGTGTATACCTCCAGACAGCCTCAAAGTGAAGCACACGTTGTTTACTCACAGTTTGAAAGCAGCGTGGAGAAGTCTTCAGCTGTGGAGCTGTGATCCGCCCAGGATAAACTGTGATACGACTTCTGTGGCTTGTTCTTGTTGTCAGTCTTATATTTGTATCATGTATCGTTATTAATATGATGTCGAGTTGATTTGAGACCCGTTTATACTTTCATACCGTCTGTTGTTTACATCCATCTCCAACGCAGCGTGGAGAGCTGTGGTAAACTGTGATCCGCTCAGATTAAACTGTGATACGAGTTCTGTGGCTATCAACCAGCGAACATGTTTAATATTAAAGACTACACACATGTATCCCTTATCAAAACGGTATTCTGCACTTTGCCGCACTTATCCAGATCAAATTTGACAGTTTACTTGGTTAAATTTCGATACAGCGACACCGAATGACGAGGGTACTCACATAGGTGTGTGGAGCACTTTCAGTCAAAATGTTCTATCAATTAAAGCAGGGTTGAGGAACCTTTTTCCTCTCAAGGGCCATTTCAATTTTTTAAACATCCTCCGAGGGCCGTACAAATGATTGACCTCTGCTTAAAAAAACTAAAATCACAGCCCATTCATTTCGCCTTTCTTTCATGCTGTGCAAAGAAAAAGCAACCTCTTAATCCAGATATCTTACCATGACTCGCGCATGCATGCACGTGCACGGTTGTGGCATGACCACCAAAACAGAAAGATATGGACACAAGATGTGTGCAAATGTATTTAGTTTCCTATGTGGACATGATTTTAGTGGGGGGGGACCTCACCTTCTCTAGGGGGGTCCGGGGGCATGATCCCCCGGAAAGATTTTTTTTTAAATGTTGAAGTTAAAAGCATCAATCTGGTGCACTTTGAGAGCAACATTAGGAGCTCTATGGATACATCTCTCAACACCCATATGAAACAGACCTGTAAGCAGATTTCTTTTTCTTTATGGATATTTTACAAATCACTTTCATGAAGGATGGGTCATGACAGAAAGAACGAGATCGCGGATACAAGCGGCCGAGATGGGTTTTCTCCGCAGGGTGGCTGGTGTCTCCCTTAGGGATAAGGTGAGAAGTTCGGTCATCCGGGAGGGACTCGGAGTTGAGCCGCTCCTCCTTTGCGTCAAAAGGAGCCAGTTGAGGTGGTTCGGGCACCTAGTTAGGATGCCACCTGGGCGCCTCCCTAGGGAGGTGTTCCAGGCACGTCCAGCTGGGAAGAGACCAAGGGGTAGACCTAGGACCAGGTGGAGGGATTATATCTCTTCGCTGGCCTGGGAGCGCCTTGGGATCCCCCAGTCAGAGCTGGTTGATGTCGCCAGGGAAAAGGAAGTTTGGGGCTCTCTGCTGGAACTGCTACCCCCGCGACCCGACCACGGATAAGCGGAAGAAGATGGATGGATGGATGGACTTTCCTTTCAAACTGTATTCTTGTTTATTAATAACAACTTTTTTTTACTGTCATATAGTATTTTATACCTGTTTACTTTATTCTCTTGTTTTTTTATAACTATAATGATCATATAAAGATGTGCCTTTACCTCACTGGTTGTAGAAAAAAGCTTCTTATATTCGTTAGCATAGCTAGCTAACCAGATGCTAATAACAACAAAGTTATTGACTGTATGATCAGTATGACAGATGAGCAGATCGCCACTGGGCTTTCAACTAAAGACACAGCCACGCAAAAACTGCGGCATGTGTACGGCTCCTTATGGGTAGGCCCTACTGCAATTGTTGGCCGGAGCGACGTTCTGGTGCTCTCCTTCAGAACTGCACAAGTCTATGGAACGCCCTTTGTGCCACAATTCGCGCGTTTATTCGCGCGGATTAACGGGGAGGTCCGTTTATTCGCGCGAAACTACGCGGGACTATGTATTAATTTGGCTTTCAATATAATAAATATATCAATCAATATAACCTGCCTTCATTGTCTTTTAAAATAAAATCGCCTTACCTTATCTTACTAAAGGGTATTTATGTCTCGTTAAATCACCTTTTAAATGTACTTCTTATAACATGGCATGGTGTAACATATCAAAATGTTCAGTCTCTGGTGTTGCTAGAAATGCAATGTCACTCACCTTAGAGCACTGTTTTATGAGATACTTAGCTTAGAAATCAGATTTTTGGAATAAAATCGCCTTACCTTATCTTACTGAAGTGAAGGGTATTTATGTCTCCTTAATTCACCTTTTAAATGTACTTCTTATAACATGGCATGGTGTAACATATCAAAATGTTCAGTCTCTGGTCTTGCTAGAAATACAATGTCACTCACCTTAGAGCACTGTCTTATGAGATACTTAGCTTAGAAATCAGATTTTTGGAAAACTTAAAAACTCTTGTGAAAACACAGATGTACTCATGTCATCCATTTTTTTTGGTGTTTCAGATTTGGTTTACCAACGTTTTTGGTTCACAAAAGTAGTGAAATATATGAATTACACTATAGGCCTATATAAATGTGTTGTTCATGTCTAAAATGAAATGTGTAAATTAGAATTTGGAGTAAAATAGTTCTATCACTCTACTTTCACCAAAGAAAAGTTACATCAGGACTGATTCATGACTTCATAGTCCATACTGAGGTTCATGTGATGTGTACAAATACAAATAGAGCATTACAACTTTTTTTTTCAACCAACTATTTATGTTAACATAAGAAACTGTAAAATCTCAATATTTACAATACAGGGTTCATACACTTTTTCACCAATGATTTTAAATGACTTTTCCATGACCAAAGAAATGACTTTCATATTCAAAATATTGAATATGTTACAACACAGTTTGCATTTAGCACGTCTTGGGTCAATGTCTTTTGATAACCACAATTACTTATTCTTTAGAAGCCATACATTGTTGAAACTGCACTTCCCTGGCATCTTTATATCAAATAGTAGCTCCTGTAGACTAGAGTGCATGATTGTAAACATCTCTCACCAGCAAAATACTGCCACAGTTGCCATTTTACGTTTCATTATACGATACAGTATTTATTATCATTATAGTATTACTATTTCGGCGATTAGATAACATATAAATTATATTTGATGCAACTTTAGTTATATTTCCATGACTTTTCCTAAACTTTGGGAAAAATATTGCATTCCATGACTTTTTCAGGTTTTTAATGACTGTACGAACCCTGACAATATCAGAACTTTCTCAACCAACTATTCATTATAAATGTAAAGACAGGGGGAGCAGTGCCATGGTCTTTGTCTGTCTTCCAAGACAGTAGGTCTGGCTGCTGTGTAGGTGGGGGTGATGGTGCATGGGCTGCTGGTGGCTGTGTCGGAGGGAGGGAGGTGTGCTAGGCGAGACTTCTTTGCTGGCTGGGTTGATCGTGATGGCTGTGGTGGAGGCCCTTGTACCGAGGTGTATCTTAATCTTGTGGCAGGCACAGATGGAGGCTGCTGTAGTGATGCTGGTCCTCTGGTCCTTGGTGGTGATGGCTCTGGTGAAGGCCCTTGAGCCACGGTAGATCTTGACCTGGGTGCAGGCACAGATGGAGGTTCTTGCTACTAGGCCCAGGCAGCTGTGAAATCGGAAAGAAATATAGGACAATAATTACTACTAAGTTCATTAAAATATAAAGTTCAAGTGGAATGTTTCTCCCCTCTCTCTCCCTCTCTATTTAACTATGTTACACCCACACAATGAAAGTACACTATTACTGTAATATTTACATTTACCCATCTTCAAATGGATCCTTGTTGTTGTTGCTGTATTCTCCAGGTCCTGATGCTCCATCTCCACTGCTGCTAGTGTTACAAGTCCGCTGTGCAGAGCTGCATATTGCATTCCATGACTTTTCCAGGTTTTAAATGACCGTATGAACCCTGACAATATCAGAACTTTCTCAACCAACTATTCATTATAAATGTAAAGACAGGGGGAGCAGTGCCATGGTCTTTGTCTGTCTTCCAAGACAGTGGGTCTGGCTGCTGTGTAGGTGGGGGTGATGGTGCATGGCAGGGCTCGAGCTTAAGGACGTCCCGTCGTCGAGGATAACAAATAATTTTGGGACGAAAGTTAAAATAAAAATACCCTGCTACAAACGGAGATGAAAATGAAACCGACTGCACGTTTTGTGTAGCACACAGTTATTAAACCTCCTTGTCAACATAAACACCATGATAAACACACACGCACAAAACATTTAGAAACCCGCGAAATACACACATGTAGCCAGGGGCGGACTGGCCATCTGTAGAATCTGGAAAACCACAGAACGGCCGGTGGACAAGGGCCGTTGACGGCCGGCCCTTTAATTTTTTTTGTTTAACGTCATAATTTAAGTTGCGCTTCCGGCCGACAGAGGGCGACAGCGGCCGCTAATGCAGTTGTGTGTTTCTTATCTGTCAAAAAATCACACACGAAGAAGAAAAAAGACCGGCCACACAGACGCCGCGGCAGACAGGGAGAATGACAAAAAATGGATACAAATAAAAGAAAAAGAAAAGAAAAAGGTGGGGCCGAGAAGGCAAGAGAAAAAAAGGTGAAGTCACTCGCAGGTAATGCTAATAAATGTCGCAAATTGACAGACCTTTTTGGCAGCAGCGCCGCTGCTACAACTACAAGCACTATCATCACCAGCAGCAGCTTAGAACAAGTGCATGATGAAGAGAATGATGAGGGCGCGATTTCATATATACAGCCAGCCTCCTGCGTTCATGAGGGACAGAGAGACGAAATTGGACGTTTTAAAAATCGCTGAATATCCATTACTGCTAATTCTTGTAATACAATAGCTGAATCACATACAAAAAAAAGCGAGGGAACTTGTGTCCTTAACCTCACACGTCACACACACACACACAAACGTCACAACATGCGACTGCTCAAAAATGAAATTATTTCAAACAAAACATGATATTATTCAGATTTGTTTTGTAACAATCATTTTATTACATCTATTAAAATATTGATATACGAAATATTTGTATTGGAACAGTTTTAGACTTAGTAATGCAGTAACATATTTCAGCCACCAGGGGAGGGCAATGCCCCCCCTGCCCCCCCCGCAAAATCCGCCTATGGTGCACGGGACTCATTACACATAGTAACATAGTAGAGGGCTACATTATTCAGGGAGCAACAGCCTGTGTTAAAGAAGCTAGCGGACGCCATTAGCCACACGCTAGTGGCGTAGCTCACAGAATGACATTAAAGTTAACTACACATAAAACAGTTTCAAACACACTTCTTAGATCGAAATATGACATAATCTGTGTACACACTACTAACCTGTTGAACAGGAGAAATGAATGAAGCAGAGGGAAAGTTGCTGCCATGCGTCTGTAGTCTTCTTCTTCTTCTCTCAGACCATGCGGTTTCTCTAACGCTAAACCGGAAGTGAGGCTAAGAACGGCGAACTTAAAGATAACAATACCATTAGCACTCCTAGTGGTGACTTTTTGAACTGCAAACAAATTATAACAAAATGCCTTTAAGGCAGCACACTGTTTGAAGCGCTGCACATTATATAAACTAATGTTACACACGGCAACGACATTAACTGCAAACAGTCGTGACTTGTGTGAAGTGTAACATTAAACAATATATTAACATATTAAATATAACATTTATGACACCACTCGTTCCACTCAGTAACCCTCTTTGTTCTAAGACATGTGATAGTCTATACACTATCATCTTCTCCATCCATTTACACGTGTGATGTTAATGCTATGGGTCTGTAGTTACTGCCCATGATTAAGTACGTAAAATATGCGCACTTCGACCATGCACTGCGTGGGTGTAAAATTACTACAATCTGCTTGTAGAGTAATGTTCTAAGTGTGGGTCAGACATTCGAGATGGCCGGGTTCGAGTCTCGGAGTTTAATTTTTTTCTCTCCAGCTTTTTTTATTATCTGTTTTGAATGACTTATAATCTTTGTATTTAATGGGGGGCTGTGGCTCAGTGGTTAGTGTACTGGACTTCGAATCAGGTGATAGCAAGTTTGAATCCCACTGCAGTCAATAGTTGTGTCCCTGGGCAAGACACTTCACTCTCAAATTAAGGTGGTAGCCTGTCTTCTGCGTTTCACAGCAAAGAAATGGGAGGGTATCAGCCTCAGTATTAGTGTTGCTCCAGCTGAAAACTATATCCAACCATATCAAATTAATTGTACCACAAAATGGTTCTGAGACTTATTCAGAAATGTATACAAAGGTTCATCACAAACACTGCAGCATTTTCTGCTTCTATTTCATTGCATGCTTCAGAATAGTATTATATATTGATATTGCTTGTGAAGGAAGAGGGACATAATATCACAAAACAGTTAATGATGATGATTATTTCAGCCATATGTATAATAGTGTTAATATCTATGAGATTTAAAGTAATAATAATAATAATTCCCTGCAAAAGCACTAATAACAATACAATAATGGCAAAAATAGCAATTCGATATATAGTACAAATCAATCAGTCATGTGAAGCAAGGAGTGGTTGGACCCAAATGCAGAGACTGGAGACAGCAGAAAACTTAACAAAAATGTATATTTAACAGGCAGAACAGGAACTCAAGTAACAACAATCAACACGGAAAAAACAGAACTTCATGACATAGACAAGCAAGGAACTGACAAGAACAGGACATAAAACCATGACTTATATACAAACAGGGTGACGAGGGGATGAAGTGCAAGGACCCTGACCTTGGCCAGGAAAAACAGGCACTCGCTTGTTTAATTTTTTTGCGGTGTAGATTTCTTTAATTTTTTTCTTTTTTGCGTGTTTATAAATTACCTCGAGGGCCGTACCAAATGGTCTCGCGGGCCGTATACGCCCCGTGGGCCGGAGGTTCCCCACCCTTGAATTAAAGGCAGCTCATTGTGGAATAGCCTCCCAACTGAGATACGGGATTGTCCCACTTTCAATAGTTTTAAAGGTCAACTCAAAGAATGGTTGAGCAACAAACAGACGTGCAATCAGCGCTAATGCACTTTAACACAGGGGTATCTCCTCTTGCACTTGATGTAGCACTTTTATCTTATCTTGCACTTTATATACCGTAGCTGCTACATTGTACTGCCATGTGGTAAATGCGTGTATGCTGCATGTCATGTATTTATTTTTGCTATGTATATAAATGTCATGTTCTTGTATGTGAGGGGACTACGGATGGAAATTAGCTTAAAGCTCAAATCCAGCTCATTTACGCTTGTAAGCATTGTTTTGTTTTAGTGTTCATCGATGTGCACTGTCCCGGTTCAAATAAACGATTAAATGAAAATGAAAATATTATATAGATGTAGCATTTACTCCCACATGATTTATACCTACTTTGAGAAACTCTGTTTGCTATCTCTGCATTGGGATTTGTTATTAATGTTATGCAGTATGGTCACACACCATTATAAAATGACAAACATACAAATAATTGATCATTTGATCCCCTACCATCAACTTTATTTATACCAAAAAGAAACACAACCACTCAGATGCGAAGAGTGAATTGAAAACCATTTCCATGTTTAATTAATGTAATGTAACACAAATAAAGCCAAACAAAAACATTAACAATCTCCAGGGAAGCACGAAGATCAACTCTATAGAGGCATCCAGACATGTTTCATTTGAGGACAGAAGCAATGCAGGAATTAAAATATGGAATAATGGCTTCTTCTTCTTCTTCTTCTTCTTCTTCTTCTTCTTCTTCTTCTTCTTCTTCTTCTTCTTCTTCTTCTTCTTCTTCTTCTTCTTCTTCTTCTTCTTCTTCTGCTTCTTCTTCTTCTTCTTCTTCTTCTTCTTCTTCTTCTTCTTCTTCTTCTTCTTCTTCTTCTTCTTCTTCTTCTTCTTCTTCTTCTTCTTCTTCTTCTTCTTCTTCTTCTTCTTCTCATGCTCTCTTGTATTTCACAGCGAGGCAGGCCAAACTGAAGAGGAGGAGGGCAGCTTTCCCCAGCAGGATCCAGTACCACAGCTGACCCTGCAGAGCTGCATGGACAGAGGATGCATATTTTAATTCCATAAAATCTCCCAGAGGCAAAACTGCAACATACACAGAGATGAAGAGAGGCAGGGTTTGAGGAAGGAGTAAAATAGGACAAAAGACATAAACAAGTGAAATTAGAAGAGACATGAGATGGGAATAATTAACCCAGTCTAGTCTCATCAGCTCCCATAACATATGGGCCATTTGTATCTGTTTATAGTCCTCATATGTTCACATTTATATATAATTACAATATAGTGAATGTATTGTACTCCACAATATTGATTTCTAATGAGGTGTTATGTAAATCATATTTGTCCTGTTCCTGCAGCTTACTTGAACCATATTGTCTATTGTGCTATCTTGTATTTTATTTTATTTTATTTTATTTTATGTTAAGTATATTGTATGTCACATTGTTGGAAGAACCTGAGACTCAAGATTTTAATAGCTAAAACTTCACTATAGCTGTGCATATGACAAATAAAGCCTTTGAATGCTTTTAATTCCTTCAATCGATTCACACTCTCAGCAGTGGATGGTGCCCCAAAGCAGTGCCATCAAAACCATTTAAAACTGGGCAAATAACTACTTCACATGTCCTGATTTACTCCTAAACTGCAATGACACTGTGAGGCTCATGCATTGGTGGTTTGACCACATTCTCAGACAACACAACAGGAAGGAACTTCAGTTTCTGTGATTTCCATCATTTTCTTGCAGACACTGTTGCCTTTCAAACTGCTTTGAACACAAATAAGTCCTCTCTGGAGGATCTCTCTGTTTTAAGTCACTTTAAAGTCACTTTAGGACCATCTATTACCCAACATTTTTACCCACGTTTTTTAGAAAGAAATGTGTCTTTTGGTGTTGCCTCTAGAATCTGCAAATTGACAGTCTGGTTTGGTTTTATACACAGCACTGACACTGCTGGGGGTCCCTCAGGGCTCTGTTCTTGGTCCCCTCCTCTTCTCCCTGTACACAAACTCGCTCGGATCAGTCATTAGCCCGCATGGTTTTTCTTACCACTGCTACGCTGACGACACCCAATTAATTCTGTCCTTTCCCCGCTCAGAGACCCAGGTCGTTGCACGCATCTCTGCTTGTCTAGCTGACATCTCTCAGTGGATGTCTGCTCACCACCTCAAGCTCAACCTTGACAAGACTGAGCTGCTCTTCCTCCCGGGAAAAGATTGTCCCACTCTTGACCTAACAATCAACATCGGCACCTCAGTTGTTTCCCCGACTCAGACTGCAAGGAATCTGGGTGTGACCCTAGATAACAACCTGTCCTTCACTGCAAACATCGCTGCTACAACCCGCTGCTGCAGATACACGCTTTACAACATCAGGAAGATACGTCCCCTGCTGACACAGAAAGCGACTCAGGTTCTGGTCCAGGCTCTCGTCATCTCACGCCTAGACTACTGCAACTCCCTCCTGGCTGGTCTACCTGCATGTGCCATCCGACCTCTGCAGCTCATCCAGAATGCAGCGGCTCGTCTGGTCTTCAACCTTCCTAAATTTTCCCACACCACTCCGCTCCTCCGCTCCCTTCACTGGCTTCCGGTAACTGCTAGAATCCACTTCAAGACACTGGTACTTGCTTACCATGCTGCGAATGGATCTGGCCCTTCCTACATCCAGGACATGGTTAAACCGTACACCCCAGCGCGTGCACTACGCTCTGCATCAGCCAAACGACTCGCTGCGCCCTCGCTGCGAGGGGGACCCAAGTTCCCATCGGCAAAAACACGTGGGTTTGCTTGTCCTGGCTCCAAGATGGTGGAATGAGCTCCCCATTGACATCAGGACGGCAGATAGCTTGCACATCTTCCGGCGCAAACTGAAAACTCATCTCTTTCGACTCCACTTCGAGCGTTAGAACTATTAACAAAGCACTTTTATACTAATAAAGGACTGGCTTACCTAAAGCCAGTTGAGTAGCACTTGAAATGTTTGGCTCTATGAAACCTGATGTACTTATATGATTCTGTTTTCTTCAAGGTTGTGTCTTCCTGGTCGAATGTACTTATTGTAAGTCGCTTTGGACAAAAGCGTCAGCTAAATGCAATGTAATGTAATAATGTAATGTAATGCTCTGGTCAAAGGTCAAAGTCAGCATTGGCTTACTGTTTGCTCAGAGAGCTGTAGAAATTAGTCCCAAAACACAGAAATTAGTTTGAATGTCCACTTCCGGTTCCCTCATTTCAAAGTTAATACAAGCATTGAAGTATATAAGTATTATAAACATGTGTTTGCCACAGATCTTATTTACTGCAATTTTCCAAAAAGCAATATAATATCCCACTTCCAGGTCGGCCTCCATAAATACGTCTTCACTGCACCACTCTGGAGAGGCCTGTATCCATTCTAATGTTCCTTGACTGCTAACCCCTTGACACAGTGCAGCATTCTGGATCTTTTTCTGGTCCAATGGGCCAGAGACGTCCAAAGCCTGCAACTTGTACAAAACACTGCCAGGTTTTCAACAGAAGTTACTACATCATATCAATCCTTGCTGCCCTTCACTTGTTACCTACATATGTTTAACATGTTCGTTTTTACTACTCTTTGTATGCAACGTAAAGACACGTCCATCTTCAAGTCCTTCAGTAGGATTTGTGATCTGCATGGCTTCAGCCAGCTAATCACCCAACCCACCCGGGTATGTGAAACAACACAAACTACCATTGATCTCATTCTGACCTCTGACAAGTCCAGGATCTCCAGTAAAGGGGTTATAGCATGCGGGTTAAGTGATCATTATATGATATTCTGTACCCGCAAAAAGCTAAAACAAAGGGCCGGCTGTCACAAAACAGTCATATCTAGAGACCTCAAAAACTACTCTAGCGAGGCCTTTAACCTAGAACTGGAGAGCCTGGACTGGTCAGATGAGCTCAGTGGTACACAAGTTGAAGAAACATGGCTTGGTTTCAAAAACAAATTCTCTGCAATACTCAATGATTTGGCCCCCCCTAAGAACAACCAGGGTAAAAAATCGCGCTGAGCCGTGGATGCACTCCGGCATACTGACCGCCATGAAAACCAGAGACAAAAAATGCTCTGAGTTTCATAAAAGTCAGTCAATGCTTTCCAAAAGCACGAGCAGTGAACTCCAGGCCCACGTGACTGAACTCAAAATTGAAAGAAACAGACTAAGAAATGACGTAAGCTCCATGATCAAAACTGCCAAAAAGAATTTCATCAATGTCAAAACTGAGGAAAACAAAAATAAACCCCGTGAACTTTGGAAATTACTCAATAACCAGCTTGGCTGCAGTAAAAAACTGAAAACATAGCCACAAACATAGCCACAACTCTTGTAAATAAATTACCCTCCCACTCAGGGCTTTTTGGAGTAGATCACATCATGACCTACTACAAAAACCTAGGGGTACGCAAAGATGATTTCAGTCTAGCAAGGGTAACAACAGCAGAGGTACTCATTAAACTGAGCGCCCTCCAACCTAACAAGGCCACTGGCCACGACAATATCCCCTCCAAATTCCTCAGAGACACAGCAACCGCCATCTCACCAGTCATAGCTCACATAATTAACCTCTCCATAAAACAGGGAAAAGTACCCAAAGACTTCAAAATTGCAAGAGTAACTCCCCTGCACAAAAAGGGCAGCAAATTGGACCCAGGCAACTACCGCCCTGTTTCTATACTTACCTCCATCTCGAAAGTCATGGAAAAAATAGTATATGAACAGGTCGAAAAGTACCTCGCGGAAAAGAAACTAATCTATGAATTTCAATCTGGCTTTAGAACATCCCACTCCACTGACACATGCCTTCTTTATTTGAGCGACCACATCAAACAAGAGGTGGACGAGGGCAAGTACTGCGGCATGGTGATGCTGGACCTACAAAAGGCTTTCGACACTGTCAATCACCCCATTCTGATTGACAAGCTAAAAGCAATTGGTTTTGATAAACTATCGGTGAGCTGGATGCAATCCTACCTAGAGGGGAGAGAACAGATGGTGGAGGTAAACGGTACTCTGTCCCCCCCCCCTCCCAGTGAGCTGTGGTGTTCCACAAGGAAGCATATTAGGTCCGTTACTGTTCCTAATTTATGTAAATGACATGTCATCAGCATGTGACTGCAACTTGTTCCTGTTCGTGGACGACTCAGCCCTGCTGGTCTCTGACAGGAACAGGTTGCAGGTTGAAAAAACCCTCAGCTCCGAGCTCGGCAGAATCTGCAACTGGCTCGCCGATAATAAATTATCATTACACCTGGGTAAAACAGAGTCCATTCTCTTCGGTTCGAAACATAATCTCAGCAAATCCGACGACTTCTCAGTTGCAGTGGGCGACATTATTGTCACAAGTAAGAAGGAAATTACATACCTAGGATCTATTCTTGAGGCAAACCTCTCCTGTGACAAAATGGCATCCAATGTAATAAAAAAAGTCAATCAAAGAACTGGTAAACAAAAACACCCTGAAAACTCTGGCAGGAGCACTCATTCAAGGGTACTATGACTATGCTTGCACGTCATGGTACCATAGCACCTCCAAGGCGCTAAAAATAAAACTTCAAACATCGCAAAATAAACTGGTCAGACTACTGCTTGACCTTTCATCTAGAACCCACCTCACCTCTGCCCACTTTGACAACCTAGGATGGCTTAGAGTAGACAACAGAGTACAGCTACTTGCAATGGGCCTGGTCTACAAGATCCACTACACCTCTATGGTACCCTTGTACATGTCAAAATTCTTCCCAAAGGTCAAGGAATACCATGATCATAACACCAGAGGGAGCTCCACAAATCATGTGAAACCCAGATTTGGCACAAAAAAGGGGGAATACACGTTTCGCAATTATCCGACATCAAGGTGGAACGCTCTTCCCACAACTGTAAAGGAAAGTAAAACTATACTTACCTTCAAAACCTCTCTTAAAGAGCACCTTCGGGGGAGAGCATTGCAAAACTGGCCCCGGTAATGGTACAAATCTCAACCTGTCGTTCAATGGACAGCTTCCCCCCCCATCTATGTATATACTCGCATTTTAGACTCTGTTACTAACTGTACATCTGTAGACTTGGTATGTCTTAAACGTCCGGTTAGGATGTATTAGAACGAAATCTAAAATGAAAATTGTAAATAAGCAATCTGTATGTAAAAGACCACCTGTATGTAAATTGTAAATAAGCCATCTGTATGTCAAATATGTCTTAAATGACATGATGAATTGGAAATGGGGGACCCTGATGTAAACAAGACGAAAGTCTTTCTCTGGTCTGCATCCCCTTAACAATTGTATGTTTTGAGCTGTACTGTACTGTACCCAATATACAAGCTGTTAATAAACTTTTCAATCAATCAATCAAAGCCTTGCATGCCTAAAATCTCTGTGAGCTGAACACTGCTGAGGTCCTCTGGCAGGGCCGTACTGATTGTTCCAAAATCTTAACTTTTATCGGGGGGGACAGCCTTTACCTTCCCGGCAGCTCAGGCAGGCTGACATTGTTTCCTCTTTTAAATCTCTAAAACTATTTTTATTTTATTACGTTTCTTACTCCAGGCACGGGATGAACTCCTAACAGGCATAGGAAATTGAAATATGGATGTATTTATTATTTGGCTGTGGTTGAGATATGGAATATGATATCAGATGGACATTAGATGTTATAAGTGTTGAGAGAATCCATAACTCTTAAACAGAGTCCCGACACACAGTGCGCTCTCACCTGTGGCCCTGCTGTGCTGCTGGCTGCTGTCACAGTGGGGGGGGGCTGGAGGGGGCCGGGCTGGATGTTGTCAGGTTATCTGGAGAGGGGGTGGTTCATCATTCAATAGGCTACTCAGCTACAAAGTGTTTAATATTATTAAATACATAAGTCATTTTAAAATGTTCATATGAATAGATTGTCCTAATATTTTAACAAAACAACAATGTTGCTATGTCAAACATCATTATTTCAGTTAATTATAAACGTATGATATATTCCTAACGATCACCTTTCAGTTGAAACGGTCATTTTAAAGCAAGTCACCTAACCTGCTATCTGGATGGAGACCTTGGGGCTGATGGTGTCCCGCGGCTGGGTCATGCAGAAGTAATCCCCGCTGTGGGCCGGGGTGGCAGAGCGGATCCTCAGAACCAGGATCACATCAGGGAGGGCAGAGCTCATGTTGACAAGAGACATTCTCTCCTATGAGACAAAACAGATGTTACTGTAGAGATGCACTTTAGCACCAGACCTGGATGTTTTTTTTAACATCAAGTAGTTTCAGGGTTCTGTCCTCTGTGGGGGAGGGGTCGTTGTGTTGGAGGGGTCTGATAACCACAGCTCACAAAGGCTAGTGTGTACTAACACAGTGTGTACTGTAGCAAGGTAAGAAACTAAACCACTTCAGACTGCATGAACCTTTCCTCTGATGCTATTTTAGATGGAGGTACACATTGTTAAAAGTGCTCATATTTTTGCTGACGTTTGTGTTGAAAAGCATGTGATTTCAGGTGTTCATGCCGTGTTGATCAGGGATCTGTCAAGGTCAAATACCATCATTCATGAACACCATGCACTTCATTGGATTAAGGAAGTAGGCTACTACATCGTATTTGATTAATTTGATGTGCTTGCATGATTTTCGCAATTTATCCACATCATTGACTGTAAAACTGTTCTCGACTAAATATTATAAGTCAGCTAAGACTTTCTTAAAAAAATTAAATAAGGTAATTCTTTCAACAGATCTGTAAAACAGAGGTTCTTCATAAAGAAGTGTGCAAAATCAACAGTTTCAATGTTTTATTTACTAGACCTGTGCATACGTTTCTTGTAAAAAAGTAATTTAGCATGAAATATGTTTTTACAATTCCATTAAAGAAATCTTTGACTAAAACCAAACCAACTCAATATTGGATTAAGACTAGTTGAATGCACATATTATAAGTTGCTTTGGACAAAATACAATAAAAATGTAACGATACCAAAACCATCAACATCGTCCTTTACACCAGGAGAGCTTATATTGTTGCAACATTTAAAAGTGTTGCATAATCAAAAGTACACTTAATTCACGCCATATTAAATGTCAAGGTCAGAAAACCTCTGCAGAGATGGTATGTCCCTCCTGGGGGGCGCTCCTCCACAGCTGGGCCACATGGTGGGCCCTCAGGGAGGAGAACTCACAGCTCAGGTTGAAGCCTTCTCCAGAGGACAGAAGCCGATCATCTCCGGAAATAATCACAATAGCTCTGCTGCAACCACCTAGAGGCGTGACAGCACTCAGACATGAGCACAACATATTCCTTTGTTCAAAATAGTGCACATAAAGACCAAATAAAAGAGTAGACTAAGATGATAAATAAAGAGGCAAGCACATGTTAATAAAATACAAATCTAATAAGTAGATATACAAGGTAGAAACGGTTACTACCAGCATTATAAAAGTGAGTGAACATTTAACATGAATGAAGTAGCAGATAAACAGTAAATAGTATTGCACAGCGTTATTTTACAACAATGATGTAACAAATGATTAAGTAGTCCAATATACAATTACATATCAATGGGAAGATTGAGAGAAAATATAATACGTTTGCATATATACGTAATGAAAGTCGTGTACACGAGGATTAAGAAAACATTCTGAAATATACTGCATGTGCAATGCATTTTGGGTCAGAGAGTTCTCCTGCACACGTAACCTTATCTTACTAGGCTTTTTACATAAATAGTGTATCATCGTTTTTTCACACATAGTGATCATTACTGTGGTTGTACAGCAAAAATCGATCGATGACTATGATCTTTACTAATATTCTAATTCTTACTAAATCTAATGCAGACAGATAGACTCACATTTTCTAGTTACACTACCACTGATAATAATATGAATAATCCCTGCTCCATTGTTTCTTTATTGAACCACTCTGTTTTCTCCCCTTCAGTAACCCTGAACAATTTGATTTGTACTCACAGTCATTGCATTTACATTTGAATGTATTCTTAAACCCTACAAATTGCACACATGAATTATATATGTATATGATTTTTTTTCTACTTTGGTTTAGTATCATTTTTATAAAATGTCCCAACTTGGGATCAATAAGGGACATCTGATCTTATCTTATAATGTGATTTGATTTACAAAGGCTTAACCTTACCTTCAGCAGTACTCAGGTACAGCAGACTCACCAGCAGAAGCAACATGTGTGATAGACTTCTCATCGTCTCTGTGATCTGTCACTGTGTGAGCACGGCTCTGGATTCACTGTCAGCTATATCTCACACTTACATGAACATACAGTAGAACACTGACAGAAGCTTCTGACAGTAGATCTCAGATAGGATGTGCAGCTGGTGAAGGCTGCCAGCACGACTAACGCTGACCATCACTATAAACCTCCATATGGGTCAATAACTGTTCAAAAATCCCCACATTATAAAAAACGTTATCGCTGATGTTACCACAATGACAGGAAGTCTATAACTGTTATCTATTCAATCAAAAAGACAAATGACACCTTGTAACCGCTTGTAACAGGGTAGGTGTAACAGTGTATTTATATGTAGTTCATATCGTTTATAGTAGTTTTATTGTACTTTTAATGTCCATGGTAAACCCAGCCAATAACATTAAAGTAGCATATTATGAGTTTAAAATAAGTCAAATAAGCTATATGACATGACCTTTTTTAACATATGTAATACAATGTTGCTCATTTGGCTTCTGACAGTGCAGTCCATAAACGGAGAAATATTTGACACATTTAAAATGAAAGATTTAACAAGAACGATAAAGCTTGAATAGTAGTTTAAACACTATTCACAATATTAACAATTAATTGGGGCTGCCAGACAATCCTCCTTTGCTCAGCTGACCGAACGTTTTTATATGATTTGTAAGAGCAATTTGATTGAACATGAGTTTATTAAGAGAATATGTAAGGTGATCACTAGATTTAGCATCCTTTATAAGATAGGATCACGCAGGACATGTTTAAGAGGGTATTTCAGTATTCAGTGGTGCAAATTCCTTCAAAAAGGTGCAGTTATTCAAAGTACAGACAACCAGGAAAACTGTTACATATGCGGGTAAATAAAATAAAATGCTGGTATACAAAGGTACATCATATGACTTTCTAGATTGGATACATATATTTAGAAACACCAGAAAAGAGTATGAAAAAAGTGCTGGTGAAAAGCAAAACATCTCTCTACAAATCAAAGTGTGCGTGACCCCCTCTCACATAGGCTACACTCACGCACACAGATTTTCTGTTTGTATTCTTCAAAGCAGTTTACGCTCGCCTCCTCCGTTTACTACCGCACTTATCCTCTTCTACGCAAATTGCGTTACGGTCACTAGCGAGGCTTTTCAGCTGGTTAGCCAAACATCCACAGAAAAAGAGATGAGCAGGAAAACGACACGAAGGAAATAAGAACATTTATCCCGAAGTAGACGAATAGCAACAGAAAGAACGTCGGTTTAGGTACGTTTTGTCGTTCTTTGAACTTTTTACATATTGGTTTGTTGAATTAGCTAGCTATGTTTATGAATGACTGTATGTATGGGCAGAAATTCAGCGTTAGCCAACACTGGCTAGTTAGCTAGCTGGCTAACATGTTAGCTTCTACCAGGCTACGTCTTGTTACGACCACAGAGGCTAGTAAAAGCTAACGTTAGCTGGGTAGAGAGCTGTTGATGTGGTCCGTTTTCACTGCTGCTCGTTACTATTGTCGTTGTTGTATTTTCTGACATGACTTCCCTCAATGTGCTACTGCATTCTCTCTACTTTGCTATTTCCAATTGGTTTCAATTAAGCTAACGTTGACAAGCTACACCAAGGCCAAACACTCACACACAAACTCCTGTGGCCTAAACCTAACTTCCTGCGTTGCCTGGGTCGGTGAATATGTTGACGTGCAATAACACTATAATATTATAAATTCCAAAATAATCTTCCAGTTTTCATCGGGTATCGAACCCCGGGGTATGGTTAGTATATTGAACAGTTACTGTTCCACATATGTTGGAATCTGCTGCAGTCGTTCCAGCTAACATTAGCTCCATTAGCAAACTCTGAAACAGCTCACCCCCCTAACAGCTTTCTGGGCTACATTCAGAAATAGTGGCAGATACCACGATTTTGAACAGAACTGTGTTCTATGGTATATCAGTTAGGCCTCATAATATTCACAGGTACCTAAATCCATTAATGGAGACCAGTAAGAGGGGGTGCAGCTAAGTTGATCGTTGGAGTGTGGGTGGTGAGACAAGGCCATGTTGGTACAGCTTGATATAAACCGTATTTCCCTTCAAAATGTAAGTCAGAACGTTGAAGTGGCTGCGGAGAAAAGCTTGCAATGAAGAGATTGACTAGCAGGATCAAGCCTGTCCGTCCATTGGGGCCACCAGTACCACATGCTCTCCTTATCTGGTCATACGGTTAGGTGTTTTTGATACGCAAATGCAAACCTTCTGTAGGAATATACATTTGAAATGTTGTTATACCAAACCTAACAACGATTATTGGAGGAGACTTGCAAAGTAGAGAGAGCAGTAAATAAAGTACATTTGTTACCTTTTTAGAGTAAAAGAAATAGAGTAACTTGTAATGTATTGGAAAGACACATACAGCTCCTTTATTGCACCTGGAATGTAGCATACATTAAGTGGAATCTTAAATACACTGCAGCTTCTGCGTGTATACATCCCCATGCTAATATATGTTCCCCTAATAAGCATGTATTGATATATTTGCATTGTCAGCAGATTGCCTTTGTAAATACAGCAAGTACATTGTGTATAACCTGGCTGATACAGAGGCTCTGGGCAGATGTTGTATTGAAAGTCAACAAATGCATATATAAGAAACAGTTAGTCTGCATCACATTTGTGTTCTTTTGGAAAAAGAGTTAAATCTGTTGTGTCTGTGATTGAGGTCAGGTTAGTAGCCTGTGGCTTGCTGTGTAGAGCATACTATTGGATGTGAGGATGAATGCAGGTGAGTGGCTTTACTTCATTATCACTACCAGTACCTATATTGCTTTTTATATTTTCAATATAAAATGAAGTTTATTTGCCACTAAGGGTTTCCGAGGATTCTTTGTAAGGCCTTTTTCCCCGTGCACCCTCAAATCATATTTGAACATATGATCCGTTGTTATGCAGGTATAAGTAGTACTGGGGTCAAAGAACATTTTAAATATGGTAAAGGTATTTCATTGATAGGTTGATACTAACCTATTTTGAAGATATTATCCAGTTAGGGGCATGATTTGATTTGAGTAGAGAATTGACTAAAGAAAGTGGAACTATTTGTCATCCTAGGATTTGTTAAAAGACATAAATAGCATACATAGGCAAAAGCAAAGGGACAAAAAGGAGCAGAGTTTTTACAGCAAGTTAATGTTTACCAAACATAACTAGCTCAAAGCAATGTTCAAGAAAAGGCCACTCTTCTAGATTCTGTTCATGCCAGAGCTGCCATCTGAGCTGAGCCAAAGACTGTGGGAGTGATGTTGCCTCTTGCTTTGCACAGGCCTAACCCTTCTCATATATGGCCTATACAGTGTCATTGATTTGTGCTGTCAGTAGCTCAGTCTGACAGTGGCCTCTGTGGGAGGTGTGTTTGATCTGCTCCAGCGGCTATCATTACAGGTTCTTACTACAGTCACTGCAGATACATCTGAATATGAATTGGGACAGATCTCACTAACTTGTTTGCTTAGTTTTGAGCAACCTCATTTCCTCAATGTGTAAACCTGGGCTGAGAATGTTCCCACTGAAACGTCTTATTCAAGTTCACAGGCAAAGAGTCGACGCAGGCAGCTGCTCTGTAGTTACAGTTGTTGTCACACATGAGAGATCCTTCTGAATCACAATGTTCACCAGAATCAAGTTTACTGCCAGGTACGTTTACACATGCAAGGAGTTTGCTCCAAAATATAACGAATATACAAATAAAAAAACCATTTGAAAAAAGAATAGAGAAAAATATTAACACCACATTTAAATATACTAAATAAAGAACAAACTTAACACAATGAATATATGACAAACTGCAGTGTGTTATATTTAGTTAATACAATGCTATTGGCATTTTTTAACATGCATTCAGCTGCTGTTATTGGCTACAATATCCTGTGGGAGTGGCCTGTAGTTAGAGGGGTTTGATGACATCAGAATGTCAATATCTGACTCGACTTATAGTTGTTTTCAATGTACCACAGTGATACATTATGACCGTTCTGTTTTACATAAAGAAGTTCTATTGATTGTTGTGAACATTTCTATATGTAGTCTTTGCAGAAATGTAGCAAACACAATAAAAACAACCCATATAAGAAGTGGGTCACTTTGCTGGTGTTTAGAGTTCACAGCGGATCAGCAGTCATGTTTTTCCTGATAATGACATCAGAGGAGATGCATCCACATACAATGCATTGTCCACTATCACAGACATTTCCTCCTCACTGCTTTTCTTCCCCTCCATGTTATTATCGTGACTAAAGAAATGGCCCTGATCTCCTTGGTAGTAACTGTTGTTCTGTTGTTGACAGAGTCCAATACAGAACAACCTAAACGTACATAGATCAGTGTGGCATGAAGGCTGTGACGTTTGTAGGAGCAGTACCTCCATAGAAAGAATAACACAAACCTCTTTTTATGGAGCGTTTTCTTGTGAGTAGAAGTGACTATATATCTGTGTATCTTCAATTAAGTGTTATTAAGCCAATGTTTGGTGGTATAAAACTAGAATAACAAAATATTTACAAATGTAATTTAGAACTGATAGTCTTTGCTATTCACTCAGTGCCAACAAATTGACTTGCAACAAAGAACATTGTATAGAACAATGATTATTTTCATCTTCTAACTGCATAGTTAGATCCTAATGAATACACGGAGAATGGAGAATTTGAGCCCATAGTACACACAAGGACATTCAGAATTTGCATTGAACCCATCCTACTATGAGGAGCAGTGAGTTATATTTTATTATTATATATCCAGGGAGCAGTGTGGGAGGTTGGTGTACTCAAGGGCCCCTCGGCAGCGCCAGGGAGGCCAACACTCCGTACTTAGTCTGTTGGACTGGACTCTAACCAAATTCATATACTACTAGCCCCTCATAAAAACATACATTGTTATTTACTGGCTTTACGTAGCATGGCATGAAAATGAAGTGCAGAGGGAAACTGAGAGGAGAGGAGGAAGGAACGGGAGAAGCCAGGTTGAGTGTTATTATTAGAAGAGGAAATCAGAAACACTAGAGAACATGTTCTGTCCTTCAGGAGGAAGATCTGGCCTGGTTTTCTGTTAGAGGACGCATGCTGTCACTTCTGCTATAAAGGTTTATTACATATAAGTCTAATCCTACCAATACCACTAAATAGATTTTTGTCTGGGTGTCTTTATGAGGTTTTTACATTTCAAATGGTTTTTAAATCGTTATTTTGTTCACCTCTTACAACCTATATTCTTATGTTGTTTTTGTTAGCACCTCCAAAGCAAATTCCGTGTATGTGTAAACGTACCTGGCAATACATTTGACTGTTTTTTTTTGTCTGTATCTCTTCCAGGTGGTGCTTTAAAACTTCTCATCACTCAGCGGTCCTCACACCTAGGGCCCAAAGCTTCAGCCGGTGTTCCATAGGACCAAGCGTTGTGACAGACTATCAGCCTCTGTGCGGCAGAAGACACGTACAGAGATCCAGCATTTACAGGAGCACAAGCTGAAGAGCAACTAACCAAGCCCTATGGCAATAAATCACATGCCTAAAGTATCTAGCGCTAACGGAAAATCCGATGTAAATAGTTTTTGATCAACGCAACACATTTCTGCTGTCAAAGTGTGCCCTGGGGCTGAGTGAGAGGCAGTTGTCATGGTGGACTGGTTTGTCTAAAGCCTCAAGCTAGCGGAGCTTCCAAGTTTCATATAGCATGTTAGCATATGGATAGCAACGTATGGTGACTGACCAGGCTATAACTCTTCCCCTCCATCACCATCTCTGGCCCCTGCAAGGGGGTTTAAAACTAGTTGCTAGTGGTACCCCCTTACCCCATCATCTTGTTCTCCTCTTTCATTAAGTCATCTAAACACCCCACCCAACAATCATCAGCTTTTGCTTTTTACACTTTCACCAGCCCATCTTTTTCATAGTACTAAGCACTCTTTTGCTCTGCTTAACTTCATACTTTACGAATTCATCTCACATCTATCCCAGTTCATCTTAAACATTTTTTCCCACGTTTTGTCCCAGTGTAGGAAATCCTAACATTTGACTGTCGAGCTGCTAGGCAGTCGTTTTAGTAGTTGTTGTGGTTGCATGGAATCGGCTTAACCGTGGAGAGGCCAGGCTACCACAAACTGATGGACTTTGACAAGCGAGGAGTGGGGGGAGGAGGAGGTGGTGGTGGAGGTGGTGGTGGAGGTGGAGGAGGTGGAGGAGGAGGAGGAGGTGGAGCGAAGGGGGAGGCAGAGGAGGGGAAGAGGATGCCCGGGAAGACAGGGAGTCGATCGGGGCACGGAAGCCGGGGCACCAGCTCCAACTCCGGGGTTCTGATGGTCGGACCAAATTTCCGGGTCGGGAAGAAGATCGGCTGTGGGAACTTTGGAGAGCTGCGACTTGGGAAGAACCTGTACACCAACGAATACGTGGCTATCAAACTGGTAAAAATAAGTTCTCCAAATACAGAGGTGGAAGAAGTACTCAGATCTTGCACTTGAGTAAAAATAGAAATACCATAGTGTAGTAAAACTCAGTTTTAAGTTCTGCATTCAAAATGTCACTCAAGTAAAAGTACAAAAGTATTGGCATCTAAATATACTTAATGTAACAAAAGTAAAAGTACTTATCATGCAGATCGGCCCATTTCAGAATAAGATAAGTCATTATTTATCCCGGAGGAAATTGTGGTGCCAGTGTTACGAAAATACAATGAACACAGCAGCATAATACTACATCACATCTTTGTTGTTTTCATTATAATCATGGATGTTTGAATGGGTTTACCAATTTAGTTCTTCTTTTTTTACTGCTGAGTGGCCTTTGACATTCGCTCCGGGTGCAACTAAAGCCTTATTTAAGTGTTGATTATATTTTGTATTATGTAGTGGAATAAAAGTACACAAATGACCTCTCAATTTTTTTAAGCATAAAATGGAAATACCCAAGTAAATAATAATAATAATAACTAAGTACAGTACTTGTGTAAATGTACTTAGTTACTTTGCACCACTGTCCTTATATAGCTTTGTAGGACAGCACACTTTATTAGTCTAAGTAAGAAGGAGCATTATTCTTCCATATTTCATATGAAGCTGTTTCACATTGTACTTAACCATCTTATACTTGCAACAATTGGGATCCTCAGTATGACAGCAGTGTCAGAAAAATGTATATTATGAGATGGGTTTTATTTGTTTACTACTACCTCTGTTGTGTGACTATTGTTATTGAGACATCATCCTCCTTTTGTAGGAGCCTATCAAGTCCCGGGCGCCACAGCTTCACCTAGAATATCGCTTCTACAAACAGCTGGGGAGTTCAGGTAAGGCTTTCACTAAGTCTTCACATTTCCATGTGACTAACATTCATAAGAATAAGGAGTTTTGTTCGTGTCATAAACACAAATATGAATTAGTAAATTAGCCTTTTCAAGTTCTCCTTTTTATCATGATTTCTGAAAGAGAAGTAAAAAGTCAAACAATTTTGCTGATTTGACCATATTTTTGGCCCATTTGGAATACCTGATTGATTTTGCATTGATCTTATATCTTGCTACACTTTTGACCTAGGAAGGGTGTAGGCTCGATGTTTTGGACATATCTTCACATGCTCTCCCTCTATTGTGCCGATGTCCAGAGGCCTGTACTACGAAGCCGGATATGTTTGAGTTAGCCGGTTGGACTAATCCAAAACATACGCGCTCTCGCTAAACGGTACTACGACGCGGGTTATCAAGTGGATCGCTCAAACCAGCCGTGTCCTATCTAGTTAGGTGCGCGTTCACATGAAAGGGGTGGTATCTGGAGCATTCGACCAATCACAAACATGGACAAGCGTACTGACAGCGCAGCGTCATACTTCCTGAATGAAAAGTCAACTTTAATATTAGACATGAAGAAGTTAAACTTTAAACATCCATGACTTAAACACTTTATTAGACCCTCCAGAAAAACGCGGGCTAAAATCCTTGATTATGCGATTAAACATGCGGGGTTTTTATGTGATTTTATGCGGTGAAATTGCGGGAAGTTGCGAAATATGCGTAAAGAATTTTTCTTTTTTAATATTGGGCTGTCTTATTTATTTATTCTCTCTCACACACAACCTGCCACTAACGTTAAACCCCTTTACTATTCAATTAAACACATTCAATGTTTATTTATTGTAAAAGCAATTTGGCTATTTTAATCACACACTCTCTCTCTCACACACACACACACACACACACACACACACACACACACACTTCTCCGCCTAATTCTGTTTTCATTTACTTGTTCGTTGTCTGACCAGCTTCAATCTTGTAGGCTTCTCACCTCGTTTCTTGTAGCCCTCGAAAGGGTTTTGGAGGTCGATGCCTCTGTGAACGTGAGTTGTTTGGCTTTCTTTTCCGCAGCAGCAGAAAGCATTTTAGAATGTTTGAATGAATCAAAGTGGGTCGTCACCGTTGATGTTCTCTTATGCTCCAACACACAGTTGCACGGGGTGCAGAATAGTTTCCCCCCACTTTCGTGCAAGACATCGGGGTACTGCTTTGCCCGGTCTTTAGCAGAAATGTTCGTCGGTAAATGAGATGGATTCGATTTTTTCCTCTTGGTGTTTTCTCTCTCGTGTGAGCTCCACACGTTCACTCTACGGTGTTGTTTACCTTCTGTGATGCGCGAGCTGATGACGTTGCGTCATCATCACTTCACGTCAAGACGAGTTAACTTTTTTTTTTCTCAACTTTGCGTGACAAAATGCGGGGATTATGCGGCCTTTTGATAAATATGTGCCCTTTTAAAAATCTGCGCCATTTTGCTGATTATGCGATCGCATAATCACGTTTTTCTGGAGGGTCTACTTGATCCAGGATAAAAGCCACAGAGCTGCACCTGCAAGGTGAATACAGCTGGTAACAGAACAAGTGTTTGAATGCGTACATTAACAGGTTTATGATATCACTGCCCCGTCTAAGACACGATCTGACTTTAATTACATTTGTCTCGAGTGTTTCGTCAACTTAATGTGTTGCTTAAAATAATACTTCTGCATACAGTATGTGACACTGAGTGTTGCACAGCCAGATACGGCTCAGCTGACTCAGATAAGGAAATATATGATACATTATAATGTGATATGATGTCAGGGGGTCCGCGGGGTCTTAAAAAGTATTAAAAGTTGATAAATCAATTTAGCGAAAATTAAGGCTATTAAAAAGTATTAAACGGCATTTTCCAAGGTATTACATTTTGTAGCTTGTTTTCAATAAGTATATAAATGGTCCAAAGAGGTTGTGTTCTACAGTCTGCCTGAATGTAATCATTGCGTAGGTGTGTAGTGTGATTCCGTGTAGTTTATTGATGGCATCACGTTGGATCTGACGTCATCTGAACAGGACATCGCACGCTCACGGCTTGATAGCTCGCGAAGGTCCGTTTACGCCGGTTGTTAAACAACATTGTTATGGGGAAATGCAAGTTTGCGTCCAAATGGTTGGAAGATAAGGAGGAAGGACAATCAATACTGTATATAGGAAATGTGAGGTGAAGTGTGTCGCCAATTTAACCGGTTAAAACTCTAAGTGGCGATGAGGTCTTAAAATGTATGGAAAGGGTCTTAAAAAAGCTCTTAAAAGGTATTCCATTTGACTTCAGGATTCCGGTGCTTTCACTGAGTTGATCTCTTAGCCTGCAACCTAACCTGCTCCGGACCTGGTTAGCCGCTCAGCATAAGGTACCATGGAGATCTAGCCCGCTAAAAAGAGAACCAGCGTCGTAGGACCGGAAACCCAGAGTTTTCCCTGAAGTTAGCCCGCTAAGCAAAAATCCTGCTTCGCAGTACAGGCCTCAGATCAACTAGTATGAGTTGTTAGTGAAGCAACAATCCACAACAACAACAACAGACAAGACCCCTTGATTAATTGGAACACGGGAACAGACCAGAAGGATTGCCACTGGATATTAAACCCACCGTCTCTGCAGTGCAAACTTAACCACTTGTGCGCTTCATAAAGAGTATACAGATTTCCATTTGTGTTTACCCAAAAATATTGTAATAACTAGATGGTATTAAAACAACTAAGGGGTGCAATAAGATCACAAGCACAAGATTCAATCTTGATGGTTTCTGCGACATCGGAAATCACTACTTTATTTTGTCCCACAGCGTTGGAGGTACAAAGGTACATTGCAGATAAAAGGCGAATGTAGAAAATGTAGACTGAGAGAGAATTACGATTTTAAATAAGTCATGTTTAAAAACAGAAACGGCCAAAACACACAGAATTAAGTTAAGACAACATACACAAGCCGAGCCTGCAACTTCGCTTTTATTCACAGTAGGTCACTGGATAACCACTTCTTCAATGTAGCCTAGGTCACATGCACACAGCTCAAATAATGAAGACATATCTCTGTTAAAAGATATTCATATCATTAACTTGCTGTTGAATGAAGTATTGTATTGTGAGCGGATTCAACTCACCCAGCCATGGTGGCTTTTAGGTGGATATTTCACGAGTTCATGATTTATTGTCATTCTAGAGACAGGGTTGCACAAGCTGTAGCCCCAGTTTCTACACAAGGAAAAGATAAACAATTGATGATGGTCTAGTGGAGTCCTACAGCCTGAGGAGAGAGGCTGCTCTGGGCGGGTCTGACAGCAGATGCTTCAGTATGGCCTGCCAGACGGAAGCTAACTCCACCGGGTTGATTTCTCAATGTGTCCAACTCCTGTTCTGACTGTCCTTTCTCTGTGTGTTCATCCAGAGGGTGTGCCCCAGGTATTTTACTTTGGACCGTGTGGTAAATACAACGCTATGGTTCTGGAGCTGCTAGGACCCAGCCTAGAAGATCTGTTTGACCTCTGTGACCGGACCTTCTCTCTGAAAACTGTCCTCATGATAGCTATACAGCTGGTAAAACTGATTTATTTTGATTTTGATCTCTAAACACAGAATCCCTTTATTCGTCCCAGAGGGGAAATGTACATTGTTGCAGCAAATGTATGGATAAAGATTTAAAAAACGCAATTAGATATAAGTCATGCTCGTGATGTTTTTAATAAAATGATTACAATTTACAGAAATATACATTCAGGTAGATAAGTAAGTAAAAGCAGTATATATAAAATAAATGTAACAATGTAGCATGAAGTGTGGTAGCAGGTCGATTACAGCAGTGAGATTCTCCAGTAATGGATGGACTAACTGCACAACAGTGGTGGCATAGTCATTGTTCTTTTAGTTTTATTCTTGGATTACTTATCTTAGCCTTTTGTGCTCTGTTCTTTTTCCTTTAGATCACCCGCATGGAGTTTGTCCACACCAGAAGCTTGATCTATCGGGACGTAAAGCCTGAGAACTTCCTGGTGGGCCGACCGGGCTCCAAACGGCAACACACCATCCACATCATAGACTTCGGCCTGGCCAAGGAATACATAGACCCAGAGACGAAGAAACACATCCCATACAGAGAGCACAAGAGTCTGACTGGAACGGCTAGATACATGAGCATCAATACACATCTGGGGAAAGGTAAGCATTACATTACATTGCATTTAGCTGACGCTTTTATCCAAAGCCACTTACAATAAGTGCATTCGACCAAGCATGCGATCATTAGCAGCACACTAATGATACCTATGTACCATATCAACCATAGATGTCTAGGCATGTGTATGTAAGCAAAATACGTTTCATTTGCGTTTCAATAATTATTAATAAATTCAATAATTAGGTGAGGATTCTGCAGAATTTTGTACAAATATTGTAGAAACATAACAAAATCACACAATTGTGATCTAATGACGCGTTTCCACTGCAGCGGGTAGCTCGCTTTAAGCGTGCCGAGCCGTGCGGGGCCCGTTTTTGGTTGCGCTTCCACTTGGCCTAGTTTTGGCCCGGGGCTACTTTTTCACCTTTTTTCTGGCCCGACTAAATCGTGGTTCTAGGGCCAGGAACAACCAGGCTGAGTCGGGCTGAGTATGCTAAACTAGAGAGAGAATCGCTGGCAAGGGGGCTACAACTACAACAAGATGAACATATTTGACCGTGATTTAATTGTAATACACGTTTCAAAATGATGCCGAAGTAACAACATACTGATACCGGTTAGTAAAAACCATGAATTAATGCTTTGACAAGTCTGCAGACAGACGGCAGACGAAAAAACTTTTAAAATGCGTGTTTTCTAAATGGAGCTTGGCTAAGCTAACGATATATATGCTCCGACCGTCCACACTCACAACAACGGCCTATACAGACATAAATAAACCAGCGACTGTATTCGCCATGACCAGTGTTGTGCTAGTTACTGAAAACCAGTAACTAGTTACCATTACTAGTTACTTCATTTCAAAAGTAACTCAGTTACTTTACTAGTTACTTACACCAAAAAGTAATGCGTTACTGTGAAAAGTAACGTTTTAGTTAGTTGGAAAAAGGGCTCCCATTAATGCCCTTATAGCCTTCATTTCAGTACTGTTATTGCATTGGAGAATAATACAATCTGTTGATCAACTTGACATGCATTATATGCAATCTGGATTGCATCGATATTAGCTGGCTTTCCATTTTTGTATATTCTTTCTCCAGGTAGTTGGAAAAAGTTTTCCGTCCCATATGCCGTGTGCCGCCCGGACATGCTATCATGCTAACTAGCTCCCTGAAAGCGGGTGACTCCACTGTAGCAATAGCCTGCATGTGTTCTACAACATACCGTGCAATGGCTTTATCGACTTTTCCCTGGCTAGCAGTCCCTTGGTTAAAATCCAGCCGCTGTTGCTTAGGTGGAGGTGGAGTGGCGTCGGCTGAGTCTCTGTGGTCTTAGCTACTAGCTTCGTCCCAGCATGTTGTTTTTGCAGATGTTTTAAGAGATTTGAATTACTGGTTTGGGCAGTAGATAGGATCTTTGACCCGCCAAGACACAACTTACATTTAACAGAAACTTTCTTTTCTTTGTGCTCGACAAAAGTGAAATAGTGAGAATATCTCCAGGTGGAGAAACTAAACTTGAGCTCCGCCGCCGCCATGATAGTCTTGTTAGTAAACAACACAAACACGCCCACAGCCCGTCTCCGCATGTGACACAGGAAGTATCTAAGTACATTTACTCAAGTACTGTACTTAAGTACAGTTCTCATCTCTGTTCGCCTGGCTGTTGACTATATAAAAAAACTAACGGAGTAACGCACCATGTAGTAACGGTAACTGAGTTACTGAATTAAAAAAGTAATGCGTTAGAGTACCAGTTACTGCCAAAAATAACAAAGTTACAGTAACGCGTTACTGTAACTTTGTAACGCGTTAGTCCCAACACTGGCCATGACACAGACAGTCTGTGGTTTGTACTTGTTTAACTTGTGTCTAGTTTCTGAACAGATATGAGGAGCTGTGCTAACAGCTAATGGCTGTGTTGTTTTTCTGGGGCTCTCATTGAAGATGACGTCACGGCTCCGCCTACACTGCGTTACTATAGTAACTACCCCAGTTCCTAAACTATAATGGAAGCGCAGCATTAAAGTGAGCCGGGCCTAATAAGGCCTAACCAAACCGAGCGAGGCCTGCAGTGGAAACGCGCCATAAGTGTCTTCTACCTGAGAACATCTGTGGAGCAATTTTCATATAAGGAGTATTAAGTGTACATAAGATTTGAAATTGTACTATTAATAAAAAATAAGATAATTAGCGTTTAAGAAATGCAAACAATGGAACGAATCAGCACTTTGTAGGCCTGTGACCACATAGCGCCTTGATCTGGCAGAAAGACACTGGCAGGGAGCTCGGGAGATCAACTCTGTTTGTGATGTGAACACCGGCCCTCATTCTCAAAGATTATCTTATACATATTGAATGCTCTCAAAAAGCAATTTTGTTTCATTTAAAATGCCAAATGGCACATTCTGCTTATTTTGCCTGTAGACCTCACTTTTATAATACCAAATAATTGTATTATTTTATACTTGCAAAGTTCTAGCTAATTGAGCAACAGGAGCGTTCGCTTGTCCATCAAGTGAACTTGTTTCATTGTTTGGCTCAGCTCAATGCAAGTAACTCTACAGAAAAGTGCCTTTTTTAGCACGTTCCCTCCCAGGAAAATGGCCTTTTCTCCGCGGCCAGTTGTCCCCAAGTTAAGGACACAAAGTGGTTGAAGATCAAAAAGTGTGCAAAAAAGGGGCAAATGGACACGGTTAAATGTGGTGAAACAATTGGGACTGAATTAATTATGTTGTTTTGTTGAGTGTAGAGAGTTCTGATATTTAGATTTTTATAATATCACATAGTCATGGAAACGTGCTCCCCAAGGTCACATATTTCAAATCGTTTTTGTCAGTCAGTCAATTGAAAAAGATATAGAAAATAAGTATATTTGCGTAATTGCTAAATAAATAGTGTGAAATATTAGTGGGTCATCACAATTGTAAGCTATTTATTCTTGTAATAATGATTTTGTCACTGTTTTCATTCTGATTGAGTTTGAAGGCGTACTCAATATGGGACAAACAACCCCATCTGTCGTGATCAAGAGTAATTAAAGCCTTTGGTTTTCCTGTGTTTCAGAGCAAAGCCGGCGGGATGATTTGGAAGCTCTAGGTCACATGTTCATGTACTTCCTGCGAGGCAGCCTACCCTGGCAGGGCCTCAAGGTGAGTGTTTATCAGTCCTGTCAGATTTGTTTTTCCCTCTGCATCACCTCTCCTAAGCTGCCTTCCATTACAAACAGTGAATACATTCCTTCATGTCTCCGTCTTCATAAGGCTGACACTCTGAAAGAACGTTATCAGAAGATAGGAGACACAAAGAGAGACACACCTATAGAGGTCCTCTGTGAAAACTTCCCAGGTGTGTATATACACAGCTCTACAAATTAAATACAAAATATCGTTTTGCAGCTGTTGCAAATATGGTCAAGTTAGCATATGGTGATCAAATCTTGTGTCTCTGTGTTTGAATGTGTGTGTGTGGGTTTGGTACCTGTGTGATTGTAACAGAAGAGATGGCCACCTACCTGCGGTACGTGCGTCGACTGGACTTCTTCGAGAAGCCAGATTACGACTACCTGAGGAAACTCTTCACAGACCTCTTCGACAGGAACGGATACATCTTTGACTACCAGTACGACTGGACTGGGAAGCCTCTGGTTAGTTTCTGCTCACTGTCAGCTGATACCCCATTGTATCATTATTCATTATACTAATTTAAGTGGCCAATATCATTAAGAAATCAAACTGAAAATCAACTCAAAAGTAAAACGGCCGCTGACGCACCAGATAGCGAAACTCAGGCAGGGAAAGATCCAAGTCCAGGCCAGAATTCTGTTTGTACATTTATTTCCATTAACCAATGCGAACAAAATACAATGAACAGGTTTCCAATGTATAATGCCCTGTGGCATGCTTTTTCATAAAATGACATCACCTGTTTCCAATATGTACATAATCACCAGGAGCCCAAAGCTGCCTTCAGAATAGAGCTTAAAACAACTACTTCAATTAACTTAAATTACACTAATATAAAATGGTACATTTACAATAAACAAAAATGACAATAAATGTTTAACTATTTTAATAGGGCTATATCCGAATATTTGTTCGTTGGAGTACTATTCGGGTTTCAATTTAGTTATTTGTTTTTTTTGGCAGCCGTGTTGCTCTGCAGTTGCCAAATTGAATTTATTGAAAACTCCAATATCAACGTAAGAGCTTGTGCCTCTTCGGGGGGTGCTAACACTTAACCATAAACGTTATTGTTTACTTTCTCCGTCTTTATAATGTAGATAGGCCTATTACTTTTTCTCCGTTAATCTCCGTCACGTTGTTTCCATAGCAACAACAACTTCCTGTCAACAGTGCTAACTCTCCTTCAAAATAAAAGCATGACCATACAAAATAGGAAGCCAAGCCAAATTACACTTAAAGGGGACCTATCATGCAAAATGCACTTGTGTACGTCTTTTATACATGAATATGTGTCCCCGGTGTTCCAGGGAACTCACCAAGTGTCAGAAAACACAACCCTCTCTATTTTCCTCCATACCCAAATCTCTAAAAAAGGGGCTGCAACGGATCTGATACAGACTGATACAGATTTGAACACTTTACTGACGTCAGTAAAGTGGCGCTACGGCTATTGGTCAATTCTCCACCTATCAGGGGAATGAGAGGTTGGGCCACGGCCGGCCATTGCTGCTCGAAAGCGCTGGAGACGCTGTAGTACATATGCCCGGCCTGTAAGTGGCGCTGTAGTCTGCCACAAAAGCAGCGAAGAAGACTTCCCTTGCATGGTTGCCATGGTTGCCCTTCTGTTTATTCTCCGCTGTGGCTCTTTTTCTCCCTCCCCGAGGCAAGCGTTTGCGCCTCCTGCTTTAAAACAAATGCATAATGACTCTATATAATCATATGTAAGGGATAATGTGCAGCGACTTGGTCATGATGGGGAAAAGAACACCGACAGCTGATCAGGAGCCCGACGCGAAGCGGAGGGATCTAGATCGGCATGAAGGCACATTATGCAATGTGCACATTATCCCGCTTATTACACATGGCCACATTCTCAACAAAGTAACGACATGACTCCCAATATTAATTGAAATGCTTTTATGGATTTAGAAAATGATTTTATTGATTTAAAAAATAGTTGTATGTATTGATTTAAATTGACATGCATCCGCTAAGAAAAGTAGTCCGTTGTTACTGTTTGAACTAACGTAGCAACGGCAGGAACTGCTTCGATAGCGTTTTTGAGGAGCTTTTTGATTACAGATTTAAAAACATCGTTGCTTGCTTTAAAAGTAGCACACTTCATGATGTCAAAGCTTGGAAAGTATCTAGATATCCCTGCCCTAATGCCAAAGGAACTGGCAACTCCCCTCTCCTGCAGGGGGGCGTGGTCAGCTGCAGCTCACAGAATCAGCCCCCTGCAAAAACAGGGCTGGAAAGAGCAAATAGAGCGAAATTAGGCATGGCTAAAATGCAGGATCTGTTTGGTATTTTGAAAAAATATATATATTTATATACTTTATATAGGTATGGCCCTACAATATATGTTTCAAATATAGCATGATAGGTCCACTTTAAGACACATACAACTGCAACGAAAGTAACACACACAATGCAATATCCTTTTCAATTTCAAAGAACACAAATTGGATTATATACATTAACACATAACTATAAAACAACAATACTGCAGAATAACTAAATGAATGCCGTGAATAAACCGAAATGCACGTGTTGAAGCGGTTCGCTGCTGATTACTACGTGCCCCCCCCCCCCCCCCAACATATAGCTTCAACACTGATCAACTACTGCATAAAGAAGAACTGAAAAAGTAGTCATGCTAGTAATGACATGACCTTACTTCCAGTCAAAGCAACTAAAAGCTCACTTGTATCTGCAGTCCCTGGGCAGGTACACGTATAACAATCAACAAACACTAAAAACGTAATGCCAATCACACTAACAATTCAAACGGGTCAAAGTACAGATGTATACAATATAAATACTAGTACATTTGTCAATATAACTATACATGTACTCTTCATTCAAATGTACATCTCAAGTTACTGTCAAATGTTTAATGGTTGGTTTTAAGATCAGCTGGAAGCATATGCAAATGTTCCATTGCATGTATACAATTATTTTTAATCTGAATAGATTGGGAGGTCAGCAGAAACAATGTTTACATTTTTGTATTTCAAATAATGTGAGTTTAGTGGTGATGTGTTAATTAGTTTTGAATGGCAAAATAGTTGATTTAACAGTATTATCCATTAGATCCAGGGTTCCCAACCTTAGTAAATCTCAGGGGTCAACAGACATGTTCACCTTTTTTTAGATATTCCTCAGATGTTCACAAAATGATTGTTTTTGAGGTTGTCTTTATCAATGAATTTGTCATGAATTACTGAGTAGGATGAAACAATGTAAAAAGCAAAAATCCCTCCTTGGTTGAAGTGGCCACCTCAGAGCAAAGAAGGTTGGAAATAACTGCACAAAATCAGTAATAGAATATAAAGTCCAGAAAATGAAATGTCATGTCACTGAATGTGTATTTTTTTACTTCGATCTGATGTTAACCCCCACCTCCTGTGTTTAGCCCACTCCTATTGGTCCAGTGGCCAGTGAGACTCCACTTCAAACGAGTAGCCGAGAGAAAGCACCGCAGACCAAAAACCAGGTACACACTCTGAACACACACGCAACTCAGTTAGGTTGCTAACTGAGTGACACAAAGGATCTGAGGGGCAGCCTAGTGCATGTTGCTGTTCTTTTAATTGGCACGCACTGAAAATAGCACGTGAGTACAGAAGTATGAAAATACTTCTCTTGATACATGGTGCAATGGAATCGAGATAATGCCACCCCACGACTCCTTTATAACGATAGCAGACACACATTAATAATGTCGCCTAAGTGTAGTGGGATCTCTTAGTCTTTTCCTGAGTTCTTCTTTGACTTTTCAGCCGCAGATAGCAAGAGCAAATCCATGAGTTTGTCTCTAGACTGGCTTCCCATCTCTGAACCAGCCACACTCTGCTGGCCGCATTCTGCCGTCCTGCCTAAAAATGAGTAAAGCTAAATTGCCATTATTAAACATTGGTTGGACATTCTTCTTGTTTGGTCCAATCAAAAGTGGACAGTAGATGTGTGTGGACAGTGTTTAACAGAAGGGCTTGAACACACTGAGGTCAAGTGGTGGTAAAGATTCTTGTTTTCTTCGTCAGCCACCATCACAGCTGTAGTCAGACTGGATCAGCAGCACAGAACATATGTTGTGCCTGATGTTAGGTTCAGGATAGCTTCTTATTGCTTTGGTGATTCAGTGTTGTTTAGGGAGGTACATTCGTCTCAAATATTTTCTTGAGTTTCCAATTCTGTTTTTTGGCATTTGTGGAAGGTGTTTTACTTTTGAAGAATGCACACAGGTTGTTGCTCTGTTCCACTAAAGAGAACAACTTGTGGGACCCTTTTTGTGTTGAAAGAAATGCAGTTTCTGTATATGTTATGACAAACAGTATGAAATGTTAGTTTTTGTAGTATTTCATCAAAGAATAATGCAGAATCGCGACAAAACTAGTCCATATAAATATTCATACGTTTGACCCAAATCTAAAAAGAACATGTAGTGTATATTATATATGTCCGGCCCCTAAAACTACATTTACCTGATTTCAGTTAAATAACGGCAAGTTTTTTGCTTCCCTATTGTAACCTGAGGGATGCAGCAGCAGGGCAGGTTGGAACATAAACAGGTTCTTAAATGACTTCACCACAACACTGACTGCCATGGAAGTAGAGAGAGGGGAAATGGGGAGAAGCCCGACCCGTGTCAGTTGACTGAAACGACGCTCTCAGCTCGGGTGCAGAGTGTCAGTGAACTCTCCTAAAAGACTTCTGTATTCAGCTAACAGCAGCCCATCAGCAGAACAGAACTATATGAGTTCATACTCAAACTACAATCTGTTATGCTCTGAGAAGGTAGAAAGCTCAAATAATGAACAAATGCACTAAATGGTGGGTCTTATGGGTAAGAATGCAGGCAGATATAGGAGTTAATTGTGGTCTATCTGATGACGAGTGAATAATGTATTTCTCCTATCAGGTGAGGTGTATTGAAGAATGACATAAATTACAAATGTTTTATGTTTCTAAACATCTACAATGGATAAGAAAAAACAGGCAAATCCTGATTCAGCTATAATGCAACTCTTAGCATTCCAATGTGTCTGTTTTCAAATAACCTGTGTGGCTGACAATACCAATCCATTTGAAGCAGAACAAATGGTGTCTCCTTATCATTATCTTTGCATGCCTCCTTCTTTTGCATTCACACACACACAAATGCCCATCAGTCAACGTTTCAAAAGGCACCTGTAGTTACACTGCAGGCCTTTGGGGCAGGTGAGGTGAGGCAGCAAAGAAAATAGCCCTTCTGCGTGGGGATCTATAGTCTCCTGTGCACTCTCACTGTACTGCACACCCTCCACCAAATACTGACTCTGAACTCACTATTTCTTTTCTCTTTCCTCGTCCTTTTTTTTTTCCTCACACCGCCCACTCCTCTTTTCCGTCTGCTCGGCTTCCCACTTCTCCCTCGCCTTCCTTCTATCATGACTGTTCCTCTTTTCCACGGCGAGCCTCCTCTTCCATTTTATTTGTACTCTTCACCTTTTCCCTCCCTCTCCTGTGTGGTTTCTCCTGCGATTGGGCTTCCTGTCTCCTCTAGTCTCCAGAGGGGAAAGGCAGTGAGTCGCAGCCCACTCCAGTGACCAATCGAGAGCTGCTGGGCTCCCATCTCACTGCTGATAGGCTGGGCGGGTCCGTCCAGGTACTGAGAGGAAGGGTTAGCTCTGCTGGCTTCTTGTCTGTCTGCCTACCTGTATCTGTCCGCCTGCATGACCTTCTCCAAGACAGAGCAGGGCTCACCCCAACGCTGTTTCCTCACATGGGACTATTGTTGTAGAAATGAAAAACCCTTCATGTATCCATGTAAGGTTTGTAAATCATGGAATCATTAGGGCCACATGAGAACCTTTTTTTTGGGGACGTGACCAAAAGTAAAACAAAAAGTTGAGTTTTGATTTTGATCTCAGATTTATGAGAACAATTCTCAGAATCTGAGATTACAAAAGAAATGATAAATGTTCCTAATATTCTGACTTTGTTTTTCAGAAATCTTAGATTAAAGTCAACACTGAAATGATTGTTTTAACTTTTGGTCACGTCCCAAAAACTGTTTCTCACGTGTCCCTAATCCTCTCATAGCAAAGCATCAATTAGGGAATGTCACAATTATTTCCAAACTATCAGTCCTGCTTTCACATTAGAGACTTTCTGTAAGAGGACAGCAGGTCTGGCTTCTATGCTGACCGAGCAGAGTATTTCCAAATCTATCTCAATGCTTACTAACTTGATGTTTTGCTTGAATAGCGGCGGTGCAGTGAGGACGTTTTTATGTAGAAAAACCAAGACGTTAACATCCCTAGGGCTCCCTAAAAAAAAGTGATGGAATTGTAACATATGATCTTTGGCCAACACCTTTATGATACGTAGTCATGTTGTTCAGCAGGGTTGGTTCTTAAGCGTAAATATAATCACAGAATTTAAAAGCTAACAGTAGGCTCTGTACAAAGTACATCACCTTCACACTGCTGCCCTTCACCAGCGCTAAGCTAAAGGTGGCTAATGTTCTGCTGGTTGACGTTTAGTAGCCTCACTTTTTTAGGACACATTGAAGCTTCAGACATTCATCAGCGAGGCACTCCCTAATGTATTTTCCTGTCATCTTACTAAAAAGGTGCAGACAGGTGAACTGGAAGTGCTTACATGCTAACTCTCTTCTGGGTTTTAGGACTCATTGCTGCACCACTCAATGCACGGAGGCAATGGTAGTCTTCTTATGTTAGCTGAAATGATCAAGGTAGAAGCACACAGCTGTTGTCTTGTAGGAATGTGTACTTTCCAGAAGCAGCGTCAGGTTTGTAAACGAAGCCTTTGTTTGTGTTCAGCAGACTACAGTTAATAGACCGGCAGGAAAACGTGTATGTGTTGTTTGATTGATCAAGCAGGGTAGCTTAGGCCTGAGTACGGAGAGCAGCTGTAGCCACGTCAAATCTGACACCTTTTGCAACATTCCCACAAACAAAGCAATCTCATTTTGTGGCAGTGTGAAAACGTGTTTATGTTTCTAAAAGGTGTTATTTATCTTTAAGCAGGTAAAGACTCGTTGAGATTCCAATCTCTGGTCCCAGAGAGAGCTGGCCAAGAGGGGCAGCATGAACAAAGTTACAACGGATCAAACACAGACATGACAGGCAGACCAATACAGCTGTAAAACACAAATCAAATGGCACATTACCCAGTCAATATGCAAAATAAAAGAAACTATTACAAATCATTCAAAAGTGGCAACATTTCAAAATGTATTTCTACTGTACAGTGTTGTGTCAAATGAACGCAGCCCACGGGAACATGAAGAAGAAGAGTGGGGGGAGAATGTAATGAATCCAGTAGAAAGTGGTGTGGAACACATGCACACCCGGACATCTCTCACCAGGAAGACAGAACATGACATTGACTGCCTATAATAAGGCTCAGCATGTCAGAACTAGGGCTTGGCGATATTATGGATATTTGATTGGTTGTGATATGAGGCTACATATCGTCTTATATTTTTGATCATTCTTTTATCATCAACTTCACCTGGTTTTAAAGGCAAAGTTAAGTAAACATTGTTCTAAATCTGCTTTTATTTGCGTTTGCTTTTCTTTTTAGATGTGACGTTGAAACGCGCCCCAAAGTGCTGAAATGCTAACTCATTTCCAGGGTTAAGACTCATTCCTGCACTACTCTATTGCATTAAGTGGGCGGGCCTCACATTTTGTATTCAAGTTGACATTTCAGGTGCACTAAACGCATGGGAAATAACAACTAGAAATGGAGATGGGTGAAATGTTGAAATGAATAGTAACCCGCTGTATGAGCATGTATGTGATGTCAGAGCTGTTGGAACCAATCATGTCCAGTCCCAAGAGTAGTCATTGCTTTTTGTTATAAGGCATTAAGTGAACTTGCAGCTTTTTTGCATGGCAGCAATATCAATGTTTTGAATGCCTTCCTGGAGGTCACGGCCCTTATGGACTATTCAGACAACGTCACATTAGGCTGGCTACATCTGAAAACATTTCCCTTTGTGAGGATGGACAGCAGGACTCTGGTGGACTGAGAGGATCTGGGCTGGAATTTGTGCAAAGAAATAAGAAGATGGCTTTGAATTGCTAAACCAATGTTTTGTTTCGTCAGTGTACAGAGAAGTTGTTGTTGTTTTCACACACAAACGGCGTTTATTTGATCCCTCTGTTATGGGACTTTCGGCCACCTGTACTCATTACTCTCTTTTACTTCTCAACTCCAGGTGATGAGTTCAACCAATGGGGAGCTGAATACAGACGACCCCACTGCAGGACACTCCAACGCACCAATCACAGCCAACGCAGAGGTGGAAGTGGCTGATGATACCAAGTAAGGGCACAAACGTTGAAGCAGAATATGTGTAGAGGATTTCAACACCTTTGAACCACAACACCAGCAAACCAGATTACAAGCAAAAGACATGTGATTTGAAACAAACAGGTAATAACACAGATGTGCTCATGTGACTGTCACCTGGACTTCCTGTAGCTTAGTCAGCGTGTTTACTGCAGGAAGTGTTGACTTTGCTCTAACATAATGCTGATGGTGCAAAAAGTCTGCCTGTGCTCTTCTTTTTTCTGTCACTCATTATTTAGAGGAATTGCCTTAAGGTTTTTAAAGGGAATAAAATGACTTTTTCCAACTAAGCCACTTTAAATAGTACAACTAGGGTGTTACAGACTTATGTCATGATTTTCCTTTTCTACAAATCCTCTCCACCACACAGAGTTCCCGTTGCCGGTCAAAATGTCCGTTAAAGTTTCAATCTTCCGGACAAAATGAGAAAAGTGCCGGTCAAAGGTGTTCTTTGTTATTTATTGAGCTTTAAAACAAATTGATATGATTCGATATTAAACAAACTAATTATAGTAGATTAACTATTCAAGTGTACAGTAACTTATAATAACACGGGAATAATAAACAGAGCGCTCTCCCTCTCCTGACAGCCCGTCAGTATCATGCAGCTCGCGGATCAGTAATGAGTGACCCGACAGTAAAACTAAACATATCTATAACTAGTTTAGGTAGTTTGAGAGGTCATTAAAATAGCTACGTGTGATATTCTAACCTGAAGTGTGTGTTTTGTCCGCTCACCGCTGCAGGTGATCATGCAGAGCTGCGTGTCGACTCGTCAGCAGCAGCTGATCTCTCTCTCCCGTCAGATTAGACTTGATCGCGTTTATGTCCATATCGATCAGATCTAGCTAGTTCTAGCTAATGATATGACTACCTGCTTATCAAAAGACACCTACACAATAAGTGTTGCTATGCAACCGGGTGAGGCCACAAAGTATAGCGCAGCATTATGCATTTGTTTACATGCCCACCGGAACCCCGAGGCATTACCAACAGATCAACGCACAATCAACCCATACAGGACATCTCTTTCTCCACATTAAGTGTTAGACATTAGAATTGACTATTCTTGTCTGTCACACACTCTTCTGTCGCACACTCTTCTGTCACACACTCTTCTGTCTGTCACACACTCTTCTGTCACACACTCTTCTGTCTGTCACACACTCTTTTGTCACACACTCTTCTGTCTGTCACATAAGTGGCTTAACTGATGCGGTATTGCGCTAAGGGGAAATTATTTTGACCGGAGAGATTTAGATTGGCCGGTCTTCAGCATATTTGACCGGTCATAGTCCGGTAATTACCGGCTAACAGGAACTCTGCCACCACAACCTGATCATATTGTTGTTTTTCAATGAAAATGGTCATATTGATGCAAAAATGATAATTCTCTCCAATATCAGAAATCACATCAACATTGTATCATCTGTGAAAACGATCTCAACTAGATATTCTTTATGAAAACACCTATTTGAAGTACGCTGATGATGGTTTGTGTGTTTCAATATAGACTCCCAAAAGGAACGTTAGAATCATTAAAGCCCGTGAAAATGTGGATTCAGATTAGATTTTATAAAGGAAAATATTTGTGTTGACAAACAAGGATGCACTGATTTGTTCATCTCTCAGCCGATGTTACCTTTAGTCAGAAAAACAAATCTTTATTTGATATAAAATATAAAGTGCCTTTCAGCCCTTCATCAAACCAACTTTGCAATGCTCAATGAGAACATTTCAAACAACCCCTATTTGCTATTTAGTTTTGTTCTCACTTTCTATTTTCTTTGTATTTAAATGTTTCACTCATCGTTTGTTATTTAATGTGCTATTTTTGGGTGGCTTAATAATATGATCTGACTGTATTATCCTCATAACGGAAAACAAGAGAACATTATAAGTTCCAAAAGTCAGTGGTCACTTCTCGTTCTCCATCATAACCTATTCTATCTCCCCACTCTCTGATAATAGGACACATTTAACATCATCAAATTGTCAATGAATTAGTTGAACAATACATGTTTGTGTTGCAGGTGCTGCTGTTTCTTCAAGAGGAGGAAGAGGAAAGCTCTCCAGAGACACAAATGAAGACGAGAGAGAAGACCTGCTCTCTGTTCTCTCTTTCTCTCTCTCTCTCTTTCTCTAGCCCTCTTCATATAACCCCCCCCCTCTCTCTGCCCTTCCCCCTCAGCTGTGGGAGGTCCTGTAGTTTACTCTGGGTCGGCTGGACCACCGGCAGCAGATCCCGTCTGCTCGGCTCCTCTGGAGGCAGCAGACGGACAGAGTTTTCCTCGGAGCTTTAATCGTGGACCGGCTGGAGCCTTCATGTATTTATGGTCACAGACTGAACTGAAACTGGATCAACACACACACCACAGGAGTACAGGTGACCTCAGACAGTTGGTGGACTGCAAGAGGCGAGCTGATTGGCTGACAGGCTGGATCAGCGGGTGTACCGGCAGACTGGCTCTTCTTCTTCTTCTTTTTTTTTTTTTCTTTTCTTCCTTACTGACTGGTTCAGAGGAGAGAGAATGTATTTCTGAGGAGATACAGATGAGAGGACAATAAAAGGATGGGAAGCAATGAGACTGTCAGACCACACTAACACACACACACACACAAGCTGCACACTTTCTCGAGCTCATCATAAAGAGACTTCTTGGACAATACGATGTAGCTCTCGCACATAGTCTATAAAGTTTTTATTCTCTAGGGTCTAAGGAAGTAGAGTGGCTCGGTCTATATCCTGCAACGGACTGGGCTCGGTGTTCTTCTCGGACACGTACACCCTCAGAGGAAACCTCACAACCACCAGAAACAAAAGTTTAAAAAGATGTTTATGTGAAAACTATGCTTTTTGCTGTTTTAATTTGTAACTAAAAAGACTGTCTAAGATTTGAAACCTGTGTTCTTTTCTGTCTTTCTGAGTTCAACACGTTTATGTTTTGTAGCTTGGAGAGTGTTCCTCAAAATGTTTTTTTTTAATAACTTGTATTTTTAATTTTCTGTTTTTGTTTCCACTTTCTCTCTGGGTTGGAGGATGGAAAGTTGGATAACTCCATTAAAAACAACCAAAAAAATAAAAGCTGATCTTTATTTAAGGGAATCATGATCAATATACTTGTTTTAAGTTTGAGGGATATTTTTAGAGTGTATCATTTCACTAAACCATCACTGCAGACAGTCATATTCCACAGGTAGGTCAGGGCTTGAGTCTGGAGAATCTGGACTGCAGCGTCATTCTATAGCCACTGTAGAAAAGCCTCAAACGGCTATTCACATCATGAAAACTCAATTTATGAGACACTCAAAAATATCTAATAATTTCAGAAATAGACTAAGCAAACACAATTCAATGCTAAGCGCACAATTAGCTGTGATAGAGAAACTGTACAAAAATATAGGAACATCGAATGTGGTTTATTTACAACTTGCCAATCTAGACATAACTGGTACAGGGTCATATCAGATACACATCTCTCTGGAAGGTGTCAGCACCACGCTCAAAGTGTGCGAAGGCAGAAGCTTAGGTCATATTAAACAACTTCACTTTTGAAGGGGAGACAATGTGACTAAATATATTATTGACATGAGACTACCCCAGTTCATCAGTGAAATTACAACTTTAATGTTCACGTTCAAACAGTCAGTTGATTTTTGCCGGCCGTCTTTCCTGCAACGGCAGTTATTCTGTATTTCCTTTCTCCTGTAATGTGACTTGATAGCTTTAAACTCCGCACACTGAGCTCTGATTGGTCAGCAGGCGGCGGTGCTTTCACTGAGTTGATGTCTTATCCTGGAACTTAAGCTGCTCCGTAGCAGGTTAGCCGCTCAGCATAAGTTACCATGGAGATCTACCCCGGTAAGAAGAGAACCAGTGTCGTAGGACCGGAAACCAAGAGTTTTCCCTGAAGTTAGCTCGCTAAGCGAAGATCCGGCTTCGTAGTACAGGCCTCAGAACAAATCTCAAGCCAGGTTTAACATTTATTTGTTGACATATAAAGTCAATGGGTTTTACAGAGAGTATTGTGTTAATCTCTTTGTATCATTCCATAAATGAGAGCATAGCCTACTGTCCACAGCCATAACACATTTAGTATGCTATGTTTAAGTGGGGTTTTTCTTTCTTTCCAACAGAACAAAACAGCTTAGTCATGACAAGGTGAGTAGGTAAAACAGTGGACAACATAAGAATCCCCCCCACCCCTTTACCATTCCATACCCGAGGGAGAAAGACAATGACAAAAGGACAATTATATAATAATTCAAATTACATTTATGAATTAATAAACCGGTATTAAGTAAAAATAATATAAAAAGTACATACAGTAGAAGAGCTAGGCCGAAAGAGGGAACCTCGTGAAATGGAAACACTGAGTGAGTGTTTTAACCAAATACATAATTAAACATAAGCACCCATAGCTGTGATTGTGAAACTAACAGTCATTGTAAACAAAAGAAATAGGGTAAATTGAAAAGGGTAAATTTTCCTCTGCTAACATGCTCAGTAAAAAAGCCAATATTGTTTTTCTGTGGCTTAAAATGTAAACATGTACATCTAATTTGCACTATTTTGGTTCCATATTCCTTTACGAGATGTGATATGCTGGCCTCATGTCAACAGGCAGAGGTTTTACATTGTGTAAGGCTCACTCTGCTCTGGACCACTTCGAGATTAGAGTTGGTAATTCTTAGAAAAACATTTCAAAATGACTAGTTCATCATCCAAAAAGGGTAAAGACGAAGGGAAGTGTTTCTTTCTGTGAATTTCCTTTTCCTTTAAGCCAACTTGTGCAACAACCGGATGTTAAAGTGAACTATGTGTCATGGAAAAAAAATATCACAAACCAATTGAGAGAAATTATAAACAAGCATGATTATTAGTCAGTAGGAAATAGTAAACTAATTGTTATGCTTTCAAAGGTCTTCATTTGATGCCTCATTGACTTGGATATGCTGTGACTGAAACACTGGGATAAGAATGAAGAGAGGTTTGACAGCCGTTAGTGGCTGAGAGCTCATAGAAAACCAAGATATTGTCAAATGTGGCCCCCTCTCTCAAATATCTAAATCATTCAGTATTGTAAATCCAGACTCAACTTTACATGACTTAGATTTTATCATTGTACTTCTGAGTGTTTAAGCTTAAGTTATCCATATATTCCATTAAACCTTCTTATTGAAACAGGCTCAAAGGTGCATAAATGAACTCATGTTATATGTTATGAGGTACACTTTTATAATTTTCGAATCATATAAATTAACTTCAATAAATCTATCGATTAGATTTATGATTTGAAAATTATAAAAGTGGTGGAATGAGCTCCCCATTGACATCAGGACAGCAGAAAGCCTGCACATCTTCCGGCGCAGACTGAAAACTCCTCTCTTTCGACTCCACCTCGAGCGATAGAATTACTAACAAATAACTGCTAACAGAGCACTTTTATACTAATAAAGGACTGGCTTACCTAAAGCCAGTTGAGTAGCACTTGAAATGTTTGGCTCTATGAAACCTGATGTACTTATATGATTCTGTTTTCTTCAAGGTTGTGTCTTCCTGGTCGAATGCACTTATTGTAAGTCGCTTTGGATAAAAGCCTCAGATTGATTGATTGATTGATTGAAAAGTTTATTAACAGCTTGTATATTGGGTACAGTACAGTACAGCTCAAAACATACAATTGTTAAGGGGATGCAGACCAGAGAAAGACTTTCGTCTTGTTTACATCAGGGTCCCCCATTTCCAATTCATCATGTCATTTAAGACATATAAGACATACAGATGGCTTATTTACAATTTACATACAGGTGGTTTTTTACATACAGATTGCTTATTTACAATTTTCATTTTAGATTTCGTTCTAATACATCCTAACCGGACATTTAAGACATACCAAGTCTACAGATATACAGTTAGTAACAGAGTCTAAAATGCGAGTATATACATAGATGGGGGGGGGGGAAGCTGTCCATTGAACGACAGGTTGAGATTTGTACCATTACCGGGGCCAGTTTTGCAATGCTCTCCCCCGAAGGTGCTCTTTAAGAGAGGTTTTGAAGGTAAGTATAGTTTTACTTTCCTTTACAGTTGTGGGAAGAGCGTTCCACCTTGATGTGGCATAATTGCGAAACGTGTATTCCCCCTTTTTTGTGCCAAATCTGGGTTTCACATGATTTGTGGAGCTCCCTCTGGTGTTATGATCATGGTATTCCTTGACCTTTGGGAAGAATTTTGACATGTACATGGGTACCATAGAGGTGTAGTGGATCTTGTAGACCAGGCCCATTGCAAGTAGCTGTACTCTGTCGTCTACTCTAAGCCATCCTAGGTTGTCAAAGTGGGCAGAGGTGAGGTGGGTTCTAGATGAAAGGTCAAGCAGTAGTCTGACCAGTTTATTTTGCGATGTTTGAAGTTTTATTTTTAGCGCCTTGGAGGTGCTATGGTACCATGACGTGCAAGCATAGTCATAGTACCCTTGAATGAGTGCTCCTGCCAGAGTTTGCAGGGTGTTTTTGTTTACCAGAGAGGAGATCCGGTATAGGAATCTAGTTCTTTGATTGACTTTTTTTATTACATTGGATGCCATTTTGTCACAGGAGAGGTTTGCCTCAAGAATAGATCCTAGGTATGTAATTTCCTTCTTACTTGTGACAATAATGTCGCCCACTGCAACTGAGAAGTCGTCGGATTTGCTGAGATTATGTTTCGAACCGAAGAGAATGGACTCTGTTTTACCCAGGTGTAATGATAATTTATTATCGGCGAGCCAGGTGCAGATTCTGCCGAGCTCGGAGCTGAGGGTTTTTTCAACCTGCAACCTGTTCCTGTCAGAGACCAGCAGGGCTGAGTCGTCCGCGAACAGGAACAAGTTGCAGTCACATGCTGATGACATGTCATTTACATAAATTAGGAACAGTAACGGACCTAATATGCTTCCTTGTGGAACACCACAGCTCACTGGGAGGGGGGGGGACAGAGTACCGTTTACCTCCACCATCTGTTCTCTCCCCTCCAGGTAGGATTGCATCCAGCTCACCGATAGTTTATCAAAACCAATTGCTTTTAGCTTGTCAATCAGAATGGGGTGATTGACAGTGTCGAAAGCCTTTTGTAGGTCCAGCATCACCATGCCGCAGTACTTGCCCTCGTCCACCTCTTGTTTGATGTGGTCGCTCAAATAAAGAAGGCATGTGTCAGTGGAGTGGGATGTTCTAAAGCCAGATTGAAATTCATAGATTAGTTTCTTTTCCGCCAGGTACTTTTCGACCTGTTCATATACTATTTTTTCCATGACTTTCGAGATGGAGGTAAGTATAGAAACAGGGCGGTAGTTGAACTGGGTCCAATTTGCTGCCCTTTTTGTGCAGGGGGGTTACTCTTGCAATTTTGAAGTCTTTGGGTACTTTTCCCTGTTTTATGGAGAGGTGAATTATGTGAGCTATGACTGGTGAGATGGCGGTTGCTGTGTCTCTGAGGAATTTGGAGGGGATATTGTCGTGGCCAGTGGCCTTGTTAGGTTGGAGGGCGCTCAGTTTAATGAGTACCTCTGCTGTTGTTACCCTTGCTAGACTGAAATCATCTTTGCGTACCCCTAGGTTTTTGTAGTAGGTCATGATGTGATCTACTCCAAAAAGCCCTGAGTGGGAGGGTAATTTATTTACAAGAGTTGTGACTATGTTTGTGAAAAAAATGTTCAAGTACTTGGCCACATCCAGTTGTCTGTGATGAGCCTGTTATCTGTCTTTATGTTTAAGTTAGAAAATCTCGTTTTGAGTTTTTTACCGCAGCCAAGCTGGTTATTGAGTAATTTCCAAAGTTCACGGGGTTTATTTTTGTTTTCCTCAGTTTTGATATTGATGAAATTCTTTTTGGCAGTTTTGATCATGGAGCTTACGTCATTTCTTAGTCTGTTTCTTTCAATTTTGAGTTCAGTCACGTGGGCCTGGAGTTCACTGCTCGTGCTTTTGGAAAGCATTGACTGACTTTTATGAAACTCAGAGCATTTTTTGTCTCTGGTTTTCATGGCGGTCAGTATGCCGGAGTGCATCCACGGCTCAGCGCGATTTTTTACCCTGGTTGTTCTCAGCTAAATGCAATGTAATAATAATGTAATATAAAAAGTAGGGTTTTGTTTTGTTCAGCCGCATATTATCCGGCTGAACAAAACGTGATCCGTCTCTTCAATGTATGTCAACCACAGACCTTATTTCGATCTATTTCCCCAAATCCTATGGAGAAATTGCATTGGTTTTTGTCGAAGGAACCGGAAGGAGTTTACTTCCGGGTTTTAGGCATAGGTTTTCGGTCCATGGTTTTAGGACGCGTCAATGTGGCACTCTATACATGAGTGAAGCGGCTTATGTAACCTGCTCAGAGGGAACTGGAACTGTGGGTGTGCTTTGACATCTATATAAATAACCATACCTTTATGTGATTAAATATACTAAATTCTGCTCAGTTGTATTTAACATTTATAAACAGAACATGTTTCGGCAATGCAAACATTTTAGAACAATAACTCCAATGTGTCTAATAATTCCTTTTAGTTTCTAAATTGAGAGAATTGTAGATACACAACGTTTAATGTTTAACATGTTTAGTTTACCACGTAACGGCGAAAGTGAGTGATGGCTCCTACGCTTTGGTAAATATACGATCTTTGGCTCACGTGAGGAAGTGAGCCCGCGAGGCTTCCCCTATTGGCCAAGAGGAGAAGGAGAGTTACCTATTGGTCCATCCCTCCTTTTGTGCTTACATGATCATTACCGGTCAGCGTTGTTGTTTACATCTGTATTTGAATTGCTAAACGTGTGTAGCCGGTTAGCTACAGGTTACCGGTGCAACGGCTCGGTGTTCCCGTACCGAGCAGGAGTTAACGTTACCCGCCGCTGCTGCCGTTGTATGAAGAACAGTCACTGGAGTGGGCTGTGTCGAATTGTGGTTACCTTTAATGGGATAGCCCTGACAGAAGGCTGATACCTCTCGCATGAAGTCATGTTTAACTTTTGTATCTAGTTTGTTCGGTGTTGACATGTCAAAATACGGGTACGAATAAGGCGAAGGAAGCCCTTTTCCTCCCAGTAGCAGCTCTGTGCCGGTCTCTGAGGTGCTCCTTCTGGCTCAGCTCTCCAACATCACCTGATCACAAGGACATTGAAACCAAAGGAATGGAACGAAATATAATTGTGTCAGGGCAACATATGTCTTGCTGAACGGAAACCATAAATGATAAGTATATTTTTAGAACATTTACATGTGAAAAGGGGAACCGAAAATCCGTGTGACGTTATTCAGATGTGTTGAGGTCCGTTTTACCCGCCAGTGTGTCGGGCATATTCTGTCATCGCTGTAGCTGATGAAGGCGCGTGACTTCTGTTTTGAGTGTTTTATCTGGAGCCATAATGTCGGACGCTCAGAGGTCTCTGCCCCCCCTCCTGAAGCTCAGCTATGCGGTGGGACACGTTCTGAACGACCTCTGCGCCTCCATGTGGTTCACATACCTGCTGGTGTTCTACCACTTAGTGCTGGGCTTCCAGAACACATATGCAGGTAATGTGTGTGTGTGTGTGTGTGTGTGTGTGTGTGTGTGTGTGTGTGTGTACAAATCTGTCTTTCCGCTTAAAGAGGCCCTAGCATGCTCATCTTCAGGTTCATATTAGTATTTTGTGTCTCTACTGCAGTGGTTCTCAAACTTTTTCTGTCAGGCCCCCCCTTTGGAGAAAAAAAAAAGTCGGGCCCCCCCCAACACAAATAGTTACGTAATGGGCCAAGTTAACATTTATTAAAATACATCAATATGAACGTGAGCTTTCCTTTAAAAAAAATCACTTTGATAGAACAGTGCTAATAAAACAATGCTCCATAATTCTGTGTGGTCAACAACAACAAAATACATAATACAATTGTGCAATCCCTTTGCTAGAAAAATAAGTTATAATTAGGGCTGTCAAACGATTACAAATTGTAATCAGATTAATCACAGCTTAAAAATTAATTAATCACGATTAATCACCATTCGAACTATGTCCAAAATATGCTATTTATTTATGTATATTGTTGTGGGAATGGAAAGATAAATGAAAGAAGGCGGATATATCCATTTCACATACAGTAGCCTATGTATGTTTATTATAACATTTTCTGTGTGTCAAAATGAAAGAGAGCACCTATCAATCATCAAACCGTGGGGTCTTAATTCATTACGTGTTGATTTCTATCAACGGGGGAGTACTAAAGGAAAGTCGAAGGGGGGGGGGGGGGATCAGCTGTTTTAGCGCAGTTCTCCAGTGAAGGGGGGGAGTCTCCCTCCGCAGCCGGTTGGCGTAGTTTTGGCACAATTCCGTTGTACAGACCGACGTTAACAGCAGCCCTGTCTGTGCACACGGAGACCGACTCTGTCGTCCGGTGATCTAACCGCCTTCTGGAAAAGCTTCACAAGTACGTCGGTACGCAAATGCGCTTTGTGACACAAGTGACGGTACGCATTTCAGATTACGCACATAACCTGCGTACCAGTTATGTGCACCCCTGAACTACAGCAAAAGTATTATCCGTCGGGACTTCCTGCAACAACACCACGCCGTTATCTTGATTCTGATTGGCCAGAAGACATTATCAAGGATGTTCTATTAAGAAGACGATCACTACGTGACAAACGTTTTCAAAACCGTTTCTGGTCTTCGGTATTTCCAGACAAGTGGCTACTGAAATTAATCTTACTAACTGCTGTCTGTGCAATTTACTCCGCGAGTTGGCAGACTTTATTTTTGCTTACTTTAACATCATTTTTCATGGTGGGGCTAAGCCATTTCTTGGTATGGGTGTAGCCAGGGCCGTATCCAGGATTTCCGAAATACCGAGGTCCAAACATGTTAGGGGGGTTCGGGGGATACCCCCCGAGATTTTTGGGATTTTCATGATCTAGTTAGGTGCTTTTTAAGTCCTGTGGGGTGTCACAAACTGGATAATATATTGATTTCAAACCATGTCAGTGGGCTGACAATGTCAGCATAAATTATTTTTGAAAGTGTAATACATCATAAGAATCAGTTGATTGTTACTATTAATGATCTGGACATGCAGAAGAGGCTAAAATGATCACAAAACATTGTCAACATTCATTTTCCATGTCTCTCTCCTTTCCATAACCTGCCCCCTCTCTTCCATCTTCTTTAGTCTCTCTGTGTTCTTCCTGTTCATTACTCTCTCTGTCCTCTACTCTTTCTCTTTGTTCAACCTCTCCCTCGTTGTTCACTTTTTGCTCCTGAGGAGGAGCAAAAAGTGGCTGAATTGCTTTAAATTCACAGGCAGGAGCGACAAGTGAGGACTTGTCGCTCCTGCCTGTGAATTTAAAGCAATTCAGCCATTTAGTTCATTTCACTTGTTTGTTTGCAGTCAGTTTTGTTTGATTCTCAAAAGAGAACAAAGATGTAAGCAAATGATGATTTATACAATTGTATGTTATTATGACATCATAACTCCAATAGATATATGTTGTTTTAAAATTATGCCTATTGTAAATTAAGACTATTGTTATAGATATATAAATAGATGGCCTACATTCTCTCTCTCTCTCTCTCTCTCTCTCTCAAAAGAATATACATCTTCAATGTTTTACTCAAATTTAAATGAAAGAAAAGCATTACAACGTTTGTTAAAATGTAATCCTTCTGACATTGGATGAATGTAATTAACTTTAGCTCTCTAGCTAGTTTATTCACGCAATTTAAACCAAAGTATAGCCTATAGCTGCAATATAAGTTAGTGTGCATGTTGTCTGACGTCCACTGACTAACGTAGAGCGTTCACACAGGATCTGCTGGTCATATGATGTCCTGATGAACAGAAACACAAGCAGCCCGCTGGACTCAGGTCTCTAGATACTTCATCACTCCTTCGCTGCTCCGGTTCAAGCATGGATGTATAAGGGTACAAGTCCGAGCTGCGGTGGTTTGTTGATAATTGTCGTCTTCTTCTGTTTGCTTTAACCGAGGCTACGTAGTTATGCAGCGCCCCCATCGTCAGTAAATGGAAGTACTACAAAGAACCCCGTTTAGTGCAATTATTTCACACGTTTTGTATACACAGCTCGACAAATATTACCGAGGTCCGGACCTCGGTGACCTCAATGGTGGATACGGCCATGGGTGTAGCCTACCCCAGCCATACCCTGGCGCTGACACTGGTGGGATGTATGGGGCGGGCCATTCGGCACATGCGTTAAATGCGTTTAATATTTTAACGCAATTAATTCAAAAAATTAATTACCGCCGTTAACGCGATAATTTTGACGGCATTAGTTATAATACTTTGCCACATGGCAATCTGTGCAAAAAAAATGAAAAGAAAGAAAATGTTGATATTTGGCAAAGTGTGTCTTCTTATCACAGCATTAGTGGCTGCAATGAGCCTGTTTGGCACTGCACATTTCTTCAAAACAGGGTTGCAGGCTCAGTGGCGGCGCCAGAGATTTATTTTGGGGTCCTGTGGGGTAGCTTGACGTTTCATAGAGGGTGCTCAAACATTTAGGGTTTCCCATTAATGTACCGGGCGCTACAGAGGAATTTTCTACTGCAACAATCCCCACGCAAATACACAGTGTACCCGCGACTGTCACAATGAAGGCTCGATAATCAGCTGACGGCATAAGCAGGGGTAAAGTGCTATTTTTATAGGTGGTGTGTGCAGGGCCGTATCCACCATTGACGTCACCGAGGGTACACTGTGTATTTGCGTGGGGATTGTTGCAGTAGAAAATTCCTCTGTAGCGCCCGGTACATTAATGGGAAACCCTAAATGTTTGAGCACCCTCTATGAAACGTCAAGCTACCCCACAGGACCCCAAAATAAATCTCTGGCGCCGCCACTGAGCCTGCAACCCTGTTTTGAAGAAATGTGCAGTGCCAAACAGGCTCATTGCAGCCACTAATGCTGTGATAAGAAGACACACTTTGCCAAATATCAACATTTTCTTTCTTTTCATTTTTTTTGCACAGATTGCCATGTGGCAAAGTATTATAACTAATGCCGTCAAAATTATCGCGTTAACGGCGGTAATTAATTTTTTGAATTAATTGCGTTAAAATATTAAACGCATTTAACGCATGTGCCGAATGGCCCGCCCCATACATCCCACCAGTGTCAGCGCTGGGGTAGGCTACACCCATGGCCGTATCCACCATTGAGGTCACCGAGGTCCGGACCTCGGTAATATTTGTCGAGCTGTGTATATAACTAAACTTGTGAAATAACTGCACTAAAAGGGATTCTTTGTAGTACTTCCATTTACTGACGATGGGGGCGCTGCATAACTACGTAGCCTCGATTAAAGCAAACAGAAGAAGACGACATGTATCAACAAACCACCGCAGCCCGGACTTGTAGAGAGTGGCGAAGTCACGCCCATCTACTTCCGGTCCATGGGACCTTATTTCGGAAAAATTATGTATTGAAGTCAATGGAGAGAGAAAACTTGTCTTTCGATCCCGTTTGAATTGTCAATCTTAAAAAATAATTTCCATGTAAAAAAAGTCACAGTTTGTCGTAAAACTGTTGAATTATATGAAAAATACGCAACTAGAAAGACTACAAATCACAGAGTCGCCTAAGTGATGTCATAACTGATGTCACAATTGTTTTCCTCCGCTAAATATAAGAGATAGCTAAGATAAGATAACTTTAACAAGATGCCTGTGTGCTTCAAAGTACTGTCACACCGGTGTGATCATTCTAGACTATAATACACCATTTAAGCCCGGGGGAGAAATGCTAACGCTAACGCTACATTAGCATCGGCGATCTGTTCTACTTCATGCTATCTGCACACATGGTTGACATTAAACATTTAAAAGATCAGGCAGTTCAGAGAGAATCAAAGGAAGGCAGGCAGGCAGCTTTGCATGACATTCTTCTGGACGTGTTGATAGTGAGGGTTGTCAATCACTTTTTTGACAAGACAGTAGTGACGGCCATCTTGGTGACGTGTGTTGTTGTGAGAGTCTGCAAGACCAGAGATGTAGTTCATTAAGCGTTTCACACAAAAAAATGTGTTACTTCACAGTTTTACGACACATTTTTATTTTTTTGACTTGCGAAATTATCTTTTAAATTGACAAACATATGAGTAATTCGTGGCACAATTCAAACGGGAACGAAAGATAATCTTTCTCTCTCCATTGACTTCAATACATAATTTTTTCGAAATAAGGTCCCATGGAGCTCCCTCCCTTCCTCTCTCTCGCTCGCACACAAAATGGCTCGTTCCACACACACACAGAGCCAAGCTTGAATGAAACAGAGACCCAGGCGTACTTGTACTGTACTGTATCATATTATTTTCGAATCAATAATTTTCCAAATTATGATTTACATTATTTTATTTTTTTCATAACCATTTTTCCTGCTGGTCTCTCACGCCCCCCCTGTCATGCCTCTGTGCCCCCCAGGGGGGCGTGCCCCCCACTTTGAGAAACACTGCTCTACTGTGACATGTCTCCATGCTTTAATGTTCAAAAAGCACTTTATTGTTCTCATACCACCCTCTGTCTGAAACCAGAGCAGAGTCTGCTCTGATTGGTCAGCTGGCCGGCTCTGTTGTGATTGGTCAACCGCTTAGAGATGTCCAGCCCCTTAGCCTATCACGTACAATGTGTTGGAGCACTAGCCAATAGAAGCGTAAGTTTTACATAGTAGTGTCACTGTGTGTGGGACAGAAACTCCCTCTGGAGGGAACACAGGGATTTATTATCCTTTGCAGACCATTTACATGCACAAAAACGTATAGAACACACTACAGGAAAGGAAAACCCCAAAAAGCACAATAGGGGCTCTTCTCTTTTATATTTTTATTCACATGTAAAAAAAGAAAAGAAAGTGTAACAGTGCATTACAGCAATTAAGGCATTTTCATTTTTTCCCTCCCAAAAGAACCCTTACTCACTTTCCCTTAACCCCGCCCCATCCCAACCACCCCTCTCCCGGAGCACTGAGGCAACAGTACATCAATACAATACAAAATGATAGATACAATAATATACATATACATACATACTAACACATATCCAGGGATGTCACATGGGCTGCCTATGTGGTGGACAGGGGAGTAATCATATCAGAATTATAGACGGATAAATAAAGGGAGAATCCCTACAGCGACACCATATCAGGGGGAAGACGGTCTACATAGCTGATCAGTGGCCTCCAATGAGCGTAAAACTTATCTGAGGAACCCCGGAGAGTAAACTTAATTTTTTCCAACTTTAGAAGAGACATAGTATCACTCAGCCACATTTTAAAAGAGGGAGGTAAAGGAGATTTCCACAAAAGAAGGATTTTCCTACGAGCAATCAAGGAGGTAAAGGCCATGACATTGGTTTGAGTGTTTGTAATGTTGATTCCATCTGGGGGCCTACCGAAAATAGCTACATGAGGGGATGGAGAGATTTTTAGACCTACAATTTCAGAAATACATTCGAAGAAAGATTGCCAGAAGCTAGATAATTTAGGGCACGACCAGAACATGTGAGTCAGGTCGCAGGGGGCCTGGGAGCATCTATCACACCGGTCATCCAATCTATCTGGATAAATCCTGGAGAGCTTAGCCTTGCTATAATGTAGTCTATGGAGAACTTTAAACTGTATTAGGCTGAGTCTAGCGCAACTGGAGGATGAGTTAACGGCTCTCAGGGCCTTCTTCCAAAAGTCATCAGAGAAGGTGACCTGTAGTTCCTTTTCCCAATTAGTTCTAATCTTGTTAATGGCAGATTCATCAACCGGAGAAAAAAGATCATAAAAGTAAGAGACATGGCGCCTAGACAAAGTTCTTGCTCTAAGTACAAGATCCACTCCACTGGGAGGCAGGGATTGAGGGAATTGTGGAGAGTGGGTCTTAGCAAAATCCCTTAGTTGAAAGTATCTAAAGAAATCAGATCCTCTTAGATTAAAGGCAACCCGTAGTTGGTCAAAACTGGCAAACAGGCTATCAATGTATAGCTCCCCTATGCAGCGGAGGCCTTCCCTCTCCAAGTGAGAAAATCGGGGGTCAATTGTGGCTGGTAAAAATAGATGGTTGTTACAGACAGGAGTTGCTTGAGGAAGAGTAAGCCAACCAAAGTGACGTCTAACTTGTGCCCAGATCTTTAAAGTGCCAATTACAACGGGGTTAGATGTGAATTGTGAGGGGGAAAGGGGCAGAGTGCTACACGCGAGGGCTTGAAGTGACGTGGATCGACATGAGTTGGCCTCCACAAGACACCAGTCACTCTGGGGTGAAGTGAACCAGAGCATGATCTTGTGTGTGTTTGTGGCCCAGTAGTAACCCATAAGGTTAGGTAAGCCAAGCCCACCCAGGAACCTATCCCTCTGCAGTAATGGTCTACTAGCTCTTGCATGTTTACCAGCCCAAATAAATGAGGAAATAATTGTATCAATAGCAGTGAAAAAAGATTTAGGCAAAAAAATAGGTAGGCATTGGAACATGTATAGATATCTGGGCAGTACATTCATTTTTATTGTCTGAACTCTTCCTGCTAAAGAGAGTGCCAGATGGCCCCACCTCTGCAGGTCAGATTTGACTGTTGCCGTCAGGACAGTAAGATTTTGTTCCCGTAGCGCACTAAAAGACTGCGTGATTGCAATGCCCAGATATTTAAACCCTGAGTTGGATATTCTAAAAGGCAACGACAACGGAGGTAATTCTGTAGCCAATTGGTTGATAGGGAAACATTCACTCTTTTGGATGTTTAATTTGTATCCTGAAAATGAACCAAAAGTGGTCAAAAGTGAGAGAATGTGTGGAGTACTAGCTATAGGATCGCGCACATACAGAAGGAGGTCGTCAGCATATAACGAGACCCTGTGTTCGATATCCCCTCTCTGAATCCCCTTAATTCCTCTTTCTGCTTTTAGAGCAATCGACAATGGCTCGATAGCAATTGCAAATAGTAGTGGGGAGAGCGGACACCCCTGACGCGTCCCGTGAAAAAGAGGAAAGAATTTGGAGCGCTGGGTGTTCGTACATACAGAGGAGTGAGGAGAAGAGTACAGAAGTCTAACCCAGGAGACGAGGCCTGGACCAAAGCCCAGCTGTTGAAGGACAGAAAACAGATAGGCCCACTCAACCCTGTCGAAGGCCTTCTCAGCATCAAGAGATATGACAACCTCCGGTTCAGCAGGAGAAGGCGGGCTGTGGATGACGCTGAGAAGTCTTCGGACATTTGTGAAGGAGTGCCTCCCCCCTATGAATCCTGTCTGATCTTCCGAAATGATGGAGGGTATAATAGATTCCAACCGGCGAGCAAAAATCTTCACAAGTATTTTCACATCTACAGACAGGAGCGAGATTGGGCGATATGATGCACAGCTCAACGGGTCCTTACCCTTCTTAAAGATCAGAGAGATAGAGGCTTGCATAAGGGTAGGCGGCAGTGAGCCTTGGACGTACGACGAATTAAACATATCTAATAATAATGGGGAAAGTTGATTTGAGAATTTTTTGTAGAATTCTACCGGGTATCCGTCAGGTCCCGGTGATTTGCCACTATTCATGGACTGTATTGCCTCTTTAATCTCAGCAAGCTGCAGGTTGGCATCTAGTGTCTGTTGGTCGTTAGTCGAAATCTTGGGCATATCCAATTTATCCAAAAATGTATGTAGCAGATCTTCGTTATCAGGGGATTCAGACGTGTAGAGACGAGAGTAGTAGGTTTTAAAGATGTTATTAATCTCTCCCGGGTCAGAAGTGAGAGAGCCCAACCCGTCCCGAATCTGGGTGATTTGGTTCGAGGCCACCCTAGCCTTTAGTTGGTGGGCCAGGAGACGGCCAGCTTTATCGCCATGTTCATATATAGACCCTCGTGAGTGTAGAAGGAGTCGTTCAGCCTCTCTTGTTAGGAGAAGGTCAAGTTCTGTTTGGAGCCCCATCCGTTCTTTAGATAGATCAGGTGATTGAGTGGAAAATAGTTGGTTGTCTAGATTAATGATAGATTCTTCCAGTTCTCTTTGGCGTGCTCTACGAAGTTTATTAACATGAGACGTATGCGAGATGATCTTACCCCTAAGAAAAGCTTTAAGGGTTTCCCAGAGTAGGGACGCAGAGGTCTCTTCATTTTGGTTGGTCTCACAGAAGAATGCAATTGATTCCGAAATACACTCACAAAAGGCTGCATCAGAAAGTAAAAGAGGGTCAAGACGCCAGAATCTAAATTCCTTAGGCTTATGATCAAAGTGAAGGTCCAGGATCACAGTTGAATGATCTGATACAGTTATCGGTGAGTATTGAACGGAGACAATCGACGAAATAAATGTTTTATCAACAATAAAATAATCTATGCGAGAGTATGAACGATGTGCATGGGAAAAGAAAGAGTATTGCCTAGCCGAGGGGTGTAAAAATCTCCACGGGTCGACGTAGCCATAGTGGTCCATAAAAGCAGAGAGAGTCTGTGCCGTTTTAGAGGGTGCCACCGTTCTGGAACTAGATCTGTCTAGTGTTGGGTCTATAACACAATTCATATCTCCTCCCAGTATCAATAGATGGGAATTCAAATTGGGGATGGTGGAGAATAGCGATTTCACAAAATTATGATCATCCCAATTGGGAGCATACACAGAAACTAAGATGACCGGCTTCTGATAGAGAGTACCAGAAATGATGACATAACGTCCATTTGGATCTAAAATTGTATTAGTAGGGGTGAAATTTACTTTTTTCCGAATTAAAATGGCTGTGCCCCTTGTCTTTAGGTTAAATTGTGAATGAAACATTTGTCCAATCCACGGCCTATTCAGCTTTCGCTGATCAGATTTACAGAGATGTGTCTCTTGTATAAACATTATATCCGCCTTCAGGTTTTTAAGATGTGTCATAATCTTTGTGCGTTTCACCGAAGCATTCAACCCACCAGTGTTCAAAGAGAGTATCCTGACCGCCTGTCCACCACCAGTCCCTGTACCAGTTATATTAGCCATGACACTGCATACAGCATCGAAGGTGTAAGATCAGCCTTAGAACATCCACAACTAAAAATGGAGAGAACAGTGTACATAAAGATGACAAAACAGAATGTAAATTAAACAGCTGCCTCAAACAAATGGAAACCTGTAGCCCCATCAAGATAAATGCCCCACCCTCTCCCGCCCTCTCCCTCCCATCCTCTACTCCCTCCCACCTCCTCCCATGCCCTAGATCCCCTCCCTCCCCACCCCTGAGCTCCATCTGCCAATGAAATTGGCAATAACTTCCCTACATGAATCATCTCTCCTTCTTCAAGGTGTCTCAGTACCCACATCATGCAGATACAACCTCCTTAGTAAGTGTAACAATTGTGAACAGCAAATGTTAACAAGAACATTGCAAAAGTGCAAGAACATCCCGGGTATAGTGTAAATACAAAAATGAAAACAATTAAATTAAATTAAAATAGATGTAAACATGTCACATCGTCTGCTGACTTGGCCGAGCAACGTTAGTTATAAAAGAAATGACGTCCCAACAGAACGACGGCTGTAAAGTGCCCAGAAACAATTGTGAACAGCATGAGTTAACAAGGACATTCGAAAAAGTGCAAAAAACACCCCGGGTATATAGTGTAAATATACAAATGTAATCATACAAAAAATAAATGTAGACAACATATCGCATTGTGCGCTGTCATGGCTAGGTAACGTTAGATTATACAATCAATTGTGTCCCAACATAACGGTTGTAACGTACCCAGTCCACCATCAATGCAGCGCCAGCGCGGTTTAGCCTAGCCTAGCTTAGCTCAGCCACCACTAGCCTAGCACAACATCAGTGGTTAGTTAGCCGGCTCGCGTTCATAGCCAGCTGCAAAGGCTACAGCCTCCAGGGGCGAGGGGAACCTTTTCTTAGCCCCACTTCCAAGTGTGATCTGCAGGCGAGCAGGGAACAGAAGAGCCGGTCTGAGGCCTAGGTTGTACAGCTTTGACATGATGTCTCGGTATTTCGCCCGCTGTTCGAGAACCTCCTGTGTGAAGTCCTCGTAGATCTGCACTGGTGTCCCACGGTAGCGGAGATCCCCTCGTCTCTTGCGGGCCTCCCAGACAATCAGGTCCTTTACTTGGTAGCGATGCAGCCGCAATATCACAGGTCGCGGTCTCGTCCCTGGCTGCGGCCTAGCAGCCGGCGCTCTGTGTGCACGGTCCAGCTCGGGAGGGGATTGGAGAGTTTCATTGCCTAGCAGCTCCACCAAAAATTCAGAAAAGAAGGTTGTAGGCCGGGGTCCCTCAATAGACTCAGGAAGTCCAATGATTCTAATGTTATTTCTGCGGCTCCGACCTTCCAGATCTGCGGTCTTCGCAGCTAGCTTAGCATTGCTATCTGCTAATACCGCACACTTCTCCTCGAGTATACGGAGTCGCTGATCTTGCAGATTGGCATTGGTCTCAAGAGAGTCTATTTGTTCCCCATGTTCTGCTACTGTGGTCTGCGTTTGGTTCAGCTTCGCCTCCAGTACCGCAAAGGCAGCTTTGAAATCAGCTGAAATGCTAGCTCTGTGCTCTTCAAGCAGGCTAATTATGCTAGCCATGTCCGCGCCAGCAACTTCACTTGCACTTGAGACAGCAGTTTCGGTCTTTTTTGCCTGTTTCGTCTCCGTTTTCAACGCAGGTTTCGGCATCACATCGGCTTGTTCTGATTTATAGTCCAAATTATGTTCACACAATACGGGTTTAACTCAACTTCGGTGGTTTTAAATTAAATGTAGAAAGTAAAATCGTGGGAGAACGAGACAACGCAGCCCTCACATGTTCGTCCAACCGGAAGTCACAATAGGGGCTCTTAAAAAAATTCTATCATGTTCTATTCACATATACACATATACGTGATATTAACATTGTATTCCTTTTTATATATATATACATATCTTTTTTTTTAGAATAATATCCTACAGTGAGTGTTTTTCCTGTCTTGCAGTGTTCCTCCCGGTCTGACGCACACACTGATTATTATTGTGTTGTATATGTCCCTGTGGTGTAGGTGTGCTGCTGCTGGTTGGACAGATAGCTGATGGCATCTGCACGCCTCTCATTGGTTACGAGTCTGACCGAACCCCCGGCTGTGGAAACTACGGCAAAAGGAAGACATGGCATTTAGTTGGTGAGTCACACACATTACCAAAAACACTATACACCGTCTACTAGGGATGTAACGATACCAAAAACTCACGGTACGATAATATCGCGATAACAAGTCCACGGTACGGTATTTATCGCGATATTGAATAATAAAGGAAAAAAAATAAATCAATATTTTCTTTTTCAATAAACAATTTTTTTACTCGGAAAATGTTTCTTTATTAAATAATAAATCTGATTTGTACAGCATTTTAGTAGGATAGCAGTATTTTAAAGTGTCAAAAACAAAGTGACAGTAACAGACTGGAACAAGAAAACCAGTGTGTTTGTACCTATAGTACTACCAAACAAAGTAGGCATTTTCTTTGTGCCACTGCATCTCACAAATAAACAAGGACATTTAATAATCAGACCCTGCAATAAAATAAATCAAGTTTCACTTCAGTTTTTCAAGTAACTCAATTCAAACTCACTAGTCACTCACTCAGCATCATCAGACAGGTTTTTAGGAATATGAGAATGTCCACATTTCCAGGTATTTATAAGCTGGGATGTTTGGGCATTTACAATATCCCCTGCTCTGGAAAAAACTCTCTCGCTTGGTACTGATGTTGCTGGGACAGCAGTGGTCGCGTTAACCGAATATTTTATTTAACAATGACGGAAAAATCTGAAAGCAGTCTGTCATTTTGACAGATTAGAACAAACTCGGAATAGCACCAACGTTTCCCCGCAGCGAGGCTCTGGTGTTATGCCGTGTTATGCATGCCCTCCAAAAGGAAATGATATCGTTTCCAAACCGTACTTTGCCGTACAGATCAACACATGTCTGGGAGGTTTTGCTTTATGCTGTGCGCGCTCCCTTTGTTTGTTTGTAGCCTTTATTTAACACTAGAACCGCCAACGGTTACATTTTACCCGCAGCTGTTTTTAGATTGTATGTAACTTTTTTTCAATAACATATTAAAGTCTCCCAGTCCGTGACTTTTCCTGAAAGTGCGTTATGTAGCACCCTCAGTTGTTAACAATTGTCAATATGAAGTCAGATTGAAAAAATCGCCAAAAAAAATGCCATTATACCTATATCCGCCAGCGGGTAATATTTACCTCATAGAAAATGCAGCGTAAACATAACGTGTTGCTATTAGTGCTGGGGGGAAACGATTATTTTGAAAACGATTAATCGGGCGATTGTGTTTGAAGTGCGATTGCGAACTGCTTGTTGCTTTGGGTGACCCACGTGTGTGTAGCGACGCGTCGACGCGGAAATATGTCGTCGACGATATTTTGAAGTCGTCGACGCGTCGCTACAGCACTAGTTGCTATAGCAACGCCTTTTATCTACTGCGGTTCCTTAAAGATAGATAGATAGATAGATATATTGATAGATGAATAGAGAGAGAAATAGACAGATAGATAGTTATAGATAGTGTAACATCTTGGAGAATACAAGATCTTGGATGACTGAGCTCACGTTGAGGACGTAATGCATGTGTGCAGGTTACGTGCCAGTTGAATAAAGATGGACACTCGGAATGAGAGAAGTAGTCCGTGTCGTCTGTTTATGTAAACAATTATATGTCCATAGAACAGAACATTACAGATGGATCGATAGATAGTTATAGATAGATAGAGAGAGAGAGATTTGTACCTAAACAAAACACAAGTCTAACACCAAGCGTTTAAATCAGCACTCTTAGCGATATGTTATACTTCATGCTATCTGCACAAACGATATCAAATGAAGAGCTGAGAGTCCACAGATTATATTGGTATAAATGTCATCCCTGTGCGATCAAATCTCCCTGTTTTGTATGATAAATAAAAGAACATTGTACCTTGAAAATCAATAGCGGGTACATTTTACCCGTTGGCGGTTTTAGGTATACAGCGACCTCTGGCGGTTCTAGTGTTAACCAGGTGAAAGCCCCTTGAGATCAAAAGATCTCTTTTTCAAGGGTGACCTGCAGGACATTAGTTACACATGTAACATAAAAACAACAGAACAACAATAAGGATGAACATACAACATAATGTACAGGGTACAGTTTACAAACTCTATTTACAGAGACAGGTACCATGAGTATCAAACAGCATGTCACCCAGCTGAGTTTTAAAATGATGCAGGGGAACCAAAGTGCTCAGTTTTAAACATGTTTGCAGACTGTTCCAATTTAGTGGAGCTGCACAACTAAAAGCTTTCTTCCCTAAGACAGTCCTAGCACTTGGCACATTTAATAAAACAACATCATGAGATCTCAGGCAATATGTACTTTCAATTCGTCGAGAGATCAGAGAGCAGATATAAAAAGGTAGTTTACCCAACATGGCTTTGTAAATGAACATGTACCAATGACTGAGCCTCCGTACAGTTAGTGAAGGCAGACCTGCCTTGGCATACAGGGTACAGTGATGAGTAAGTGCTTTACAGTTAGTAACAAATCTCAGGGCACTGTGATAGGCGGCATCTAACTTTTCCAGGCAATGGGCAGGTGCATTCATATAGATCAAATCACCATAGTCCAGCACAGGTAAAAAGGTCACAGTGACTAGCCTTTTCCTGGCTTCAAAAGAGAAACAGGACTTGTTTCTGAAAAAGAAACCTAGTCTAACCCTCAGCTTTTTAAGCAGGTTATTGACATGACGTTTAAAAGTAAGACAATCATCAAGCCAGATACCTAGGTATTTATACCTCCCGCGAGGTGCATGCACACACGGCATAACACCGCCCCCCCCCCCCCCGTTGACGAGCGTGTTCTCTCGTGAACTGTTCAGACCCGACGGGTAATAAGGGATTATGACGGACATTTTACGATCCTGTCTGTCAAAAGACGGACAGCGAAAAAGTCTAACGCCACCTCAGTGGGACGGAGAGATATGCTTTGGCCAACTGAACATCGGGGGAGAAGGGCCTTAGTCAGAGAGGTGACCAACAACCCGATGGTCACTCTGACAGAGCTCCAGTGTTCCTCTGTGGAGATGGGAGAACCTTCTAGAAGGACAACCATCTCTGCAGCACTCCACCAATCAGGCCTTTATGGTAGAGTGGCCAGAAGGAAGCCACTCCTCAGTAAAAGGCACATGAAAGCCCCCATGGAGCACCTAGAGGACTCTCAGACCATGAGAAACCAAATTGTCTGGTCTGATGAAACCAAATTTGGCCTGAATGCCAAGCATCATGTCTGGAGGAACTCAGGCACCGCTCATCACCTGGCCAACATCCCTACAGTGAAGCATGGTGGTGGCAGCTTCATGCTGTGGGAGGTTTTCAGCGGCAGGAACTGGGAGACCAGTCAGGATCAAGGGAAAAATGAATGCAGCAATGTACAGGGAGATCCTTGATGAAAACCTGCTCCAGAGCGCTCTGGACCTCAGACTGGGGCAAAGGTTAACCTTTCAACAGGACAACGACCCTAAGCACACCGCCACGCTAACAAAGGAGTGGTTTCAGGACAGGTCTGTGAATGTCCTTGAGTGGCCCAGACTTGACCCCGATTGAACATCTCTGGACAGATCTGAAAATGGCTGTGCACCGACGCTCCCCATCCAACCTGATGGAGCTTGAGACGATCTGCAAAGAAGAATGGGAAGAACTGCCCAAAGTTTTGTGTGCCAAGCTTGTAGCATCATACTCAAGAAGACTTGAGGCAGTAATTGCTGCCAAAGGTGCTTCAACAACTTATTGAGTAAAGGGTGTGAATACTTATGTACATTACATTACATTTAGCTGACGCTTTTATCCAAAGCGACTTACAATAAGTGCATTCGACCAAGAAGATACCAACTTGAAGAAAACAGAATCATGAGGCGGCAGTGGCTCAGTCTGTAGGGAATTAGTCTTGGAACCGAAGGGTCGCTGGTTCACATCCCGATCAGACCACAAAACATAATATGGAGTGAGCTGGTAGCTGGAGAGCTGCCAGTTCACCTCCAAGGCCACTGCCGAGGTGCCCTTGAGCAAGGCACCTAACCTCAAAAACTACACCCTTGGCACCGGGTACCTGGCAGCCTCTCTGCCACCTCTCCTATCTGCATGTGGTTGTGTGTGTGTGCATGTATATCCTCTGTGTTTCTGCATGTGTATCCTCCCCTGTGTGTGTGTAATGTGTGTACACATAACAGAGTGGGGAAAGACATTTCTTCCTGGTAACCTTAGCTAGGAAAACAAGGGTTTAAAGGTCCTGGGAGTTTGGTTGGGGTCTGAGGACATGGTGGCACAGAACTGGGAGGGATTGCTGGGAAAGGTGCCCCAGCTACCCCAGCTGTCCTACAGGGGAAGAGTTCTTGTAGCCAACAATCTGGTTGCCTCGTCTCTGTGGCACAGACTCCAGGTGTTAACCCCACCGCCGGGCCTCATGAAACAACTGCAGCGGCTCCTCGTGGATTTCTTCTGGTCGGGTCATCACTGGGTACCAGCATCGGCCCTGTACCTGCCTGTGGCGGAGGGAGGCCAGGGCCTTGTGGACATTACTGCAAGGACTGCTGCTTTAAGACTGCAGGCAGCTCAGTGGCTGCTGTATGGTGCCTCTCCCTGCTGGCTGGCTATGGCCCGGCTGTTGCTCTGGAGGGCGGGGGGCTTTGGTTTTGATAAACACCTGTTTCTGCTGAAGGCCCCTGCGTACAAGATAACTGGACTTGCACCTTTATACTGCTCAGTCATCAATGCCTGGAAGATTCTGAGTTTTACCAGACCACCCGACCCCCAGCCTGGGATGTGGCTGTTTGAGGAGCCACTGTTTGACACTGGTTTTCTTTCTGGAACCTTTTTCTCTTCAGCCACCTGTAACAGGACTGGGCAGATAAAGAGGAAAGTGGTAGTGCAGCAATCACGACAGAGGCCGTGTTCAAATCCAAAAAAGGTGCTATCAAACTCTTTTTTATTTGCCATCCAGATCAGTGGGGCATGATTGAAGTGAAGAGTGAAGTGACGTCCCAAGAGGTAATACCGGAGGTGCTCAAGTGCCCATTTTATTGCTAGGCCTTCTTTCTCCACAGTAGCATACCCTTGTTCCCTTGTGTTCAGCTTCCGGCTGATGTACATGATGGGATGTTCCTCACCGTGAACCTCCTGGGATAGTACTCCTCCTATGCCCACCTCTGACGCATCCATCTGCACAATCACCCCCCGGCTGAAGTCTGGGGTCACCAACACCGGCCGTGCACAGAGAGCCCTCTTCAGTCCCTCAAAGGCGTGTTCAGCCTCTCCTGTCCACTTGACCATTAGCGACTGTGAGTCTCTGGTCAGGTCTGTAAGGGGAGAGGCTACTGTGGAGAAGTTTGGGAAGAAACGGCAATAGTAGGATGTCAGACCCAAGAATGTTTTCACCTGTTTCTTTGTTGATGGCCGTGGCCAGTCCTGGATCGCCTGAACCTTCCTTTTTTGTGGTCTAACGTTGCCGCGCCCAATGGTGAAGCCCAGGTATTCAGCTTCCTCCAGTCCAAGCTTGCATTTTCTTGGATTGGCTGTCAAGCCCGCCCCGCGGAGAGATTACAGCACTGCTGCAAGCCTTATGAGATGGCTATCCCATGAGTCACTGTGGATAACAACGTCATCTAAATAGGCAGCTGCATACTCACGATGTGGCCTCAGAACCTTGTCCATCAGTCTCTGGAACGTGGATGGTGCTCCATGAAGCTCGAAGGGAAGCACAGTATACTGGTACAGCCCCGTGGGGGTGGCGAAGGCCGTCTTCTCTCTTGAAGCTGCTTCAAGTGGGACCTGCCAATACCCTTTCGTCAAGTCCAGAGTGCTGATATATCTGGCTTCCCCAAGCCGATCAATCAGCTCATCTATCCTGGGCATAGGATACGCATCAAACTTGGAGATTTCATTACATTTTCTGAAATCATTACAGAACCTGTTGGTTTTGTCTGGCTTAGGAACCAGAACGACAGGGCTGGTCCACTCACTGTGAGATTCTTCAATCACCCCCATAGCCAGCATTTTCTGCACTTCTTGCTCAATGGCCGCCCGTCTTGCCTCCGGCACCCGGTAGGGCCGCATCTTTACCTTTTGGCCCGGGTCTGTGTGGATTTGATGTTCCACCATCGTTGTGCGTCCAGGTCGTAGTGAGAACACATCCAAACTCTGCTGAACCAGTTCCTTGGTTTGCTGTAACTGAGCTTTGGATAGCCCTGGACCGTATTCAACTTCGGCCACCTCATTGTCTACTCCTGGAACTGGTTTTCCCTCTATTTCCGTAACATTGCTGCGTGCATGCAACAGATTGGGGTCTTCCATCTGGGCGGTCCCGACTGGCCCTTCAAACTTGGAAGCAATGAGACTTCACCCTCCTCATCACCTGTGCTTAGGTCTCCAGGGAAAGCAACAAAAGGTTTATCATTTGCCTCATCTGCACTGGAAGATTGGTTGCCTCTCTGCTCCTCCAGCACAGCACACACAACTTTGGGGGACTGCTGAGGAGAAGTACCCTGGGTGGCAATTTGTCCTTTCCCTCGTTTTCCTTTGACACGCTTGGGCTTTTTGGGACTCACCTCCTTTTGGTGCCACAGGCGCTTGTATAGTGGGCAGTCTCGCCCCACCAAGACTGGGACTGGTAGGGAAGGAACCACCCCCACGTTCAGGTTACAGCTGCTTTTAACCATGGTAAGGTGGATGAAGCATGTGGGGTATAATTTAGTGTCCCCATGGACACAGGAGACGGGCACAGTCTCTTCGGATGGCAAATGGTCGAGGAGGTGGGGTTGAATGAGGGACACCACACTTCCTGAGTCCACTAGCGCCTCTGCATCTTTTACATTTACTTGGACTGGTATCATTTGAGCCAGGGAGCTTTCCTGTACCCAGCAAGAGTCAAGAAGGTGGCAGGGCCTTGCACCAGATGAGTGGGCGGTCGGCATTAGCTCATCCTTCCCTGGGCAGTCCCAGGAAATGTGGCCTGTCTCCCCACACTAGTAACAACGCGGTTGGCCCTCTGGCAGGTAGGACTGTCGTCGCCTTACCTCTTCTGGTTCCCGTGGTGGTTCTTGTGCACGTCTAGTCCTTGATGCTTCCCCACTGACTTTCCGGCCCCGGTTTGTGTGGACATAAGCAGGTCCGCTGGACATAAGCAGGTCCGCTGTGGCCACGTGGCTCTCCACTAGGTTAACCAGCTCATCCAGACTGGCTGGATTCTGCTGGCTTGTCATTTTCTTGATCTCATAGGGCAGAGACCGAATGTATTTGTCCATCATTATCCTCTCTAAAACACTTAACTTTTCAGGGTTGCATGTCAGCCAGGCTCTGGTTACCCGGGCTAGGCAACTCTGGCTTGTATTTCCAGTCATGGAACCGCTGGGCTCTTGTTGCTAAGCTGTAGCCATACCTTGCCAGGATTTCCCTCTTCAAGATGACGTAATCCTTTGCTTGGTCAGGAGGGAGGTCGAAGTAAGCTTGCTGTGCCGGGCCCAGGAGGAACGGTCCAACCAGATCAGCCCAGGAGTCCCTTGGCCAGCCCTCTCTTTCAGCTGTGCGCTCAAAGGCTGTTAAATAGGCCTCTATCTCATCACTCTGTCATTTTGGGGATAAATCGACCTGGGTTAGGCTGCACGGTTGCTCCCCTCTGGATAGAAGAGGCTGCTGTCCATAGCCGCGGGAAGTCATTTTGCTCAGGGGGTGCTGCCAAAAGTGAGGAGGGAGCCGCTTAAAAAAAAAAAAAAAAGGCGGTGCCGGGCCGGGCCCAGCTGTCAGCGATACCAGCTGCATACATTGTTTGTTAAAGGCGAGACACGGCAGGCAAAAACATCATTTTTCATGCACTGGTCAATTTTGAGATGTTGTGCTATTTTGATTCCATAACATGTTTTCTTTCAGGCTTTTGGAAGTAAAACGTACAAAATACACATTTAAGTGTTCATTTTACTATAGTTTGTCTATTTGCGTCTGTAGATTTCTCCTAAATTCACCAAAAGTTAGCATTCTAACGTAACATAAAGTACCGCGACCGCTGTTTGCACCATGTCATCGTTGGAAAGCTGAGTCTCTCCTGCACAATGATCTCATCGGATCCAAATATGGTCATTTCCTTTGTATCAGCAACCAATCGTGAAAGTACAAAAGGGTCTTAAACCAAGAAACGAAATCTCATTGGCTGGTGTCAACTTCTGACAACGTGATTCGTTCAGATGCGTCACATGGTGTGCTAAAACACTTCCTGGTTAGCTTTCCGCTAGAAATTTAATTCTCAAAATGGCAAAAGAACGGCGAAAAAAACGTTCACAGAGAAGACGACAACAATTGTCACTTGCACGAAGTAAGGTTATACAAAAAACAAATGACCCCGAACATGAAACACCTTCACGGAGTGCGTCGATGCGCAAGCTGTCATCCAAAGAACTGGAGGGTTTAGCTAGCACCTCACTGCAATCTTTAAAGGTCGTTTTCTCAAAATGAGTTTTTTCTCCTACTCTGAGTTCGAACTTTCCACTTCAGTTGCACTTACATACACCAAACCTTCCAGTTATATTCCTATCAATATTATGAAGGCTTTTACAGAAGGGTTTGTTCATAGATCATTCATAGCCTGAATTATATAAGATGTTATACCTAGAAACATGGCGAAAATTGATATTTTAGGGCTGTTGACAGTATTTTCTGATTTATGGAGTGATAAAAAGAGATATCCAAAATCCCTTCAGTAAAAGCCTTAGATGCTAATATGACTACAAAATGAAACGAGCATTTTGAACCTGGCTTTATCCAAAGTTCATATTTCGGTTCCTGAAATGTGTTAAAATATGCGCAAATGTAATGAGATAATGGCTCATTTGCATATTCAGAAAACTTGTAATATAAGAAACAATTGCCTTATTGTAGGTAATTAACTGGAGAAATTACCCTATTCACCTGGGGTGTCTCGCCTTAACTTTAATAAACCATTATAGACCTTAGCAACAGCTGCACATGCCCACATGCTAACTATGGGTCTTACAAACCTACATAACATTACAAATAGTCAGAAAATATTATTTACAATATTAATAAAACTATGAATTCAATTTTAACTGATTGACAAGGCAAAACACTGCACAGCGGCAGCAGCATTAAAGGAAACATCGTCTTACCTTGTGTTGGGGCTTCACAAAACTCCAAATGTAGCCTGGGGTGGCACTAATGAAGACCCTCATTAGAGCAGATACATCCACATTGTCCAAAATGTTACTATGGACATGCATTAAAGTCAGATGTGTCAGTCTCTTCTGTGTCATATTACTCTAGTTGTAGAGGTGGTGGGCTGAGGAGTAGCTGGTGGTCCACTCTTTTTATTGGGTTGTTTGTTGGAGAAAAAAATCCAAAATCCTTTTTTGCGCCATTCTATAAAGTTGTCACTCTGCAGTGTGTGTGTCGCGTCAATTACGTCACTCTCCCAAGACCTACGACCTAGATGACTCGGATTTCACTTATTTGGAAAATAAATTCAAGCCACCTGACTGATACAAATATATACTATGACTATTATATGCTACTGTATACAGCTAATTTTATTTTAAGTAAAATCATAACTATTTTATGTAGTTTAATCATTTTTATTTAGGTGGTCACTCAGTTTTTCAAATGTACACCACTCGCCAACAGGGGGTGCTGCAGCACCCCCAGCACCCCTACTTCCCGCGGCTATGCTGCTGTCAGGCATTTTTGGACCTCCACATGGAGAAGCGCATTCTGTTTCCGCTGCTCCTGTATCATCTCCCGTTGCAGAGTCTGCTGCTCAGTAGAAATGTGCACCAACTCTCTTGGTACATCCTCCATCTTAAAAATGCAAAAAACTGTGCTTGGTTAGTATATGAGTGCTTTGTTAGTAATTCTATCGCTTGAAGTGGAGTCGAAAGAGGTGAGTTTTCAGTCTGCGCCGGAAGATGTGCAAGCTATCTGCTGTCCTGATGTCAATGGGGAGCTCATTCCACCATTTTGGAGCCAGGATAGCAAACCCACGTGTTTTTGCTGATGAGAACTTGGGTCTCCCTTGCAGCGAGGGTGCAGCGAGCTGTTTGGCTGATGCAGAGCGGAGTGCACGCGCTGGGGTGTACGGTTTAACCATGTCCTGGATGTAGGAAGGGCCAGATCCATTCACAGCATGGTGCATGTGATATTTGAGTGTTTTATTTTTTAATTCATTTGCAAAAATTATTTGAACACTTTTTTCACTTTGTCATTATGGGGTATTGTGTATAGAATGTTGAGAAAAATAATGAATTTAATCAATTTTGAAATATGGCTGTAACATAACAAAATGTGGAAAAAGTGAAGGGATATGAATACTTTCCGGATGCACTGTTACAAGTAGAAGTTTAGAATTTAAAATGTTTAATCTTAAATCAAATGAAAAAAACATCAGAATATACCTAAAGTGCCAAAAGTAAAAGTATTTATTTTGCATTTCAGAAGGATTTATATAAAATGACTGCTGCAGAATATCCCAACCTATAGCTATGTTAATGTTTATTCATTTTATTTTTATTTTGTAGTACCTCCAGTAAATATACTTTTTACTGTCTCTCACACTGATCTAAACATTTAAGTCCAGAACAGGAGAAAACATTTATTTTCTTATTCTTCGTATTCTCTTCCGCCATATTTGTGTGCCTTTTTAAGTAGTAGTTCACAGTGAGTGTAGAACAAAGTGTTGTAAAGCCCAGCCCTGGGTGGTAAAAGGTACATCTGGAGAAGAAACACTGCCCTGTTTGAACGTGCTCCCATCCATAAAGAACATTCATGTCCCTTTGAATAAAACTCCTGTGTGGACTCTGCTCTCACACTGCACACTGAGCACATGTTTTAGTCATCCAGCTCAGGTCACATGATGCTTCTGAAGACAGCTGTCAGCGGAGGGGCATGGGGATCTGTCCTACAGGGGAGAGACCTGACAGGAGTCCTGGTGACACACACATGCATCATATGGAAAACATACAAACTTGTGACTTTTGCTCTGGAGACTTCATGAATCACTCTCATGTGTGCATGTGATGAGGTCATCTGCTGCTGGTTCACTGGAGTGAATAAGAAATGGACATTTTGACCAGTGGTGTAATGTATTAAAGTACATTTACTCAAGTACTGATTTTGAGGTACTTGTGCTTTACTTGAGTATTTCCATGTTACATACTTTTTACTCCACTACATTCTCGAAGCACTTTGTACTCAAATACATGTATTCAACAAAAGCAGTAACTCTACAGATTCAGACTATAAGCTAATATGAAATATACATTAACAAATACATAAAATATATAGATATATAATAATAGGTTAAGATATCCAACATATATTATATTAAGTTATTAAAATGAGCTCCAGCTGTGATGAACACATGAATGTATCAATAATAATCCATTTCATATGATTCTGAAATGGGTCGTTATGCACAATTTATTCTTTTGGTACTTTATTTGAATGCTGTTACTTAAGTAAGATTTAGTATGCCGGAGTTTTACTTGTAACAGAGTTGTTTTACACTAGTATTTCTACGTTTCCCACAATGTTTCCGAACTCTTTAGTGAAGTCCTTGTTTTGTGCCCTGTGTGTGTGTGTGTGTGTGTGTGTGTGTGTCAGGTACTCTGAGTGTGTTGGTGTCCTTTGCCTTCATCTTCAACCAGTGTCTGGGCTGTGGCCCCCAGACCCCCCAGTGGGCCAGTCTGACCTTCTTCCTCCCCTTCATCATCGTCTTTCAGTTTGGCTGGGCCGCTACCCAGATCTCTCACCTGTCACTCATCCCAGAGCTGGTCAGCTGTGAGCACGCTAAAGTGGAGCTCACGGCATACAGGTGGACACACACACACACACACACACACACACATACATACAGAGGTGTAAATACATTTACTGAAGTACAATTTATTATTTCAATTTGTTGCTACTTATTTCTTCTACCCCACTACAATTCAGAGGTCAATTGTGTACTTTTACTCCACTACATGTATTTAATACCATATACTTTTTGCACTAAAACAAAGGGAAGGAGTTGTTGTTATTTATAGGTTATTATGCTATGATTTTACTGTTTGGGCCCACTTGAGATCAGGTGTGTGTGTGTGTGCTAGCATTACTATACTTGTGGGGACCTATGACCTAAATCTGTCTACACAGTCACGTGTGGGGACTCGCCTCCCTTATGGGGACAAATTGGAGGTCCCCATGAGGGGAATCATTCATTTTAGGGTGAAGACTTGGTTAGGTTTAGGGTTAGGGTAAGGTTAAGGGTTAGGGTTAGGCATGTGTTGGTTATGGTTATGGTTAGGATAAGTCTCCAGGAAATGCATGTAAGTCAATGTAAAGTCCCCTGAAGTGATGTATACATGGTGTGTGTGTGTGTGTGTGTGTGTGTGTGTGTGTGTGTGTGTGTGTGTGTGTGTGTGTGTGTGTGTGTGTGTGTGTGTAGGTATGCATTCACAGTGATAGCCAACATCACAGTGTATGCAGTGGCGTACCTGCTGTTCCACGTGCAGGCGGGGGAGGATGAAGACGCTCTGGGACCCGTAGATATTCCCGTCTTCAGGGTGAGGACCACTTCTAATTATACTGACTTTACAGTTACAGAGTGTGGTGGGGGTTCTGAAAATCCCCACTAGTCATTAAAATACCATGACACACACAAAAGGCCCAGTTTCCCTCGCTGCAGAGCTGGGATCAGTAGATTGTTGCTGGAGCAGCAGCCAGTATTGGAAAGTAACCAAGTACATTTATTCAAGAACTATACTTACAAGTATAATTTTGAGGTACTTCAACTTAACTTGATTATAGAAGCCAATATTGTACAACACATTAAGTTGACGAAACACTCGAGTCAAATGTAATTAAAGTCAGATCCACTTGTGTCTTAGACGGGGCCGTGATATCATAAACCTGTTAATGTACGCATTCAAACACTGTTTCTGTTACCAGCTGTATTCACCTTGCAGGTGCAGCTACTGTATGTGGCTTTTATCCTGGATAAAGTGTTTAAGTCATGGATGTTTAAAGTTTAACTTCTTCATATGTCTAATATTAAAGTTGACTTTTCATTCAGGAAGTATGACGCTGCGCTGTCAGTACGCTTCTCCATGTTTGTAATTGGTCAAATGTTGCTAACTCCGCCCCTTTCATGTGAACGCGCACTCAGCCGGACAGAGAAACCCTGGCTTGAGTTACCGAGTTGATAACCAGCATCGTAGGACCGCTTAGCGAGAGCGCGTTTGTTTTGGGTTAGTTAAGATAACTCAAACATATCCAGGGTCTGTTGAACTGGCTTCGTGGTGCAGGCCTCTGGTTGGATCTCCACTTCCTCTCACCATTATGAGAAACAATATGAGACGGTTTTGGAAACCAAAGCCCCGCTATAACTCTGGTGCTATATTCACCCTCTGCCAGTCATTGTCCTCCCACTGTTCTGTGCAATAGAGTGGTAGTATGTTTTGAATCCCTCTCCCACAGAGGAAGTGAAACAGACAGATGTCATCACAAACCTTCCTGTCCTGTGTGATTTCAGAACCTGGCGCTGATAGTGCTGGGCATCGGGGCGCTCTTCTCCCTCTTCTTCCACCTGGGAATCAAAGAGAAGAGCTCTGGAGCAGCAGGCAAGGCGGGAGGAGAGGAGGGGAGGGTAGAGGAGGAGGAAGAGGAGGAGGAGGGGGAGCGCAGACCCCTGCTCCCTGCTCCCCCCTCGTCCCTGCTGCAGTGGAAGTGTTGGCTGCAGCAGCCTTCTTTTTACCAGGTGGGAACATCTGGACCTGGAGCAGCTGTTCTGTGTTTGGACTGACAGAAAGATGTTTTTAGATCATTATAGCTATGAAGACACAAACTCTAAAGCAAGAACCCTGCAGGTACATTTCCATCTGTAAACCCAACCAGATGAAGTGCTACTGCTTTACTTCCAGCCAAATACAGAAGAGATCATTATTTGGAATCAAAGATTCAGTTCCAACACATTGGAGAGCAGGTTTCCAGTCTGCAGGATGTGTAGACCCTCCGTTGATATCCATGGGGAGCTGGTTCCACCATGATGGGGCCAGGATAGCAAACAATAACTAGCAGTGTTTTATTTCAGCAGCGTGTTGCTTTGTTTAGTCCCAGGCTGTGTGACAGCTGTCCCTGTCTCTCTGCAGGTGGCCTTACTCTACATGTCTACCAGGTTAATAGTCAATCTGTCTCAGACATACATCTCCATGTATCTCATCAACACTCTGGGGCTGCCCAAGGTAAACACAAAGTCACCCCAATCATCCTTTTTATAAATATATATCAATATATTCCAGTTCATTGTGATGTTAATGCTAACGTGGAGCAGCCGCTCACTGTTTCTCATCTCTTTTTGTTCCTCCCACCAACAGAAGTTCATCGCCACCATCCCGTTAGTGATGTTCCTGAGTGGCTTCCTGTCCTCCTTCATCATGAAGCCTGTCAGTAAACTCATTGGAAAATCTGTAAGTAAGACTGGCTACACACTTTCTTTTAACATCATTTACTTTTTTCACAGACATGTTTTTTCCCATGAAACAAAACGAAAATGTATTCTGATTATATACTTTCACCTTTAATCTAGAATTTCTGAATTACTGCAACAATCAGGACTATAAAGAAATATGTTGTCCACTCCATTTACTTCCTTCAGTATTGAATAGTGAACAACACTCACTAAATATCTGTACAGATAATGCGCTGCGTTCAGAGCTTTAGATAAACAGAGCCAGACAAAGAGTTGACTGACAGGTTCTCAGAGTGCTTCCTCATCAGATCCACACTATCACTGAGGGATACGTAAACAAACCGCTGATCCATCTCACCTGTCACACGGTGTGTCTCTCTCCTGATTGGTCCAGCTCACCTACTTCCTAGGCCTGCTGCTGATCATGGCCTTCTCCTACTGGGTGCTGCTGGAGGGCCAGATGGGTCAGCAGGTGTACGGGGCCGCGGTGCTGCTGGGGGCGGGGTCCGCCACCATCCTGGTCATATCACTGTCCATGACAGCGGAGCTCATTGGAGGGCAGACGGTACTTTGTGTGTGTGTGTGTGTGTGTGTGTGGGTATGTATGTATGTATGTATGTCTGTATGTATGTGTGGAGTGAGAGAGTGAGAGACCTTCTACATCAGGGGTGTCAAACTCAATTTCATCACGGGCCACATTCGCATTATGGTTGCACTCAAAGGGCCGGTTGTAACTTTAAGACTACATAAAAATACATAAATATTTAATATATATATATAAACTAATGTATATATTACATTATTGCCTTTGCATTGGATTATTATCGGATAGGGTAATAACTTCATAATTAACTACTTCTGAAAGCAGAAGTCATATTTCAGATGCATTGTGGGACATGTAGTTTATGGGCAACGTGCTTCTGTAAATCGCCATGTAACAGTATTACAAACATATTATATTCTTTGCAAGCTCTTGTGGGGCCACATGAAATGAAGTCGCGGGCCGGATTTGGCCCCCGGGCCTTGAGTTTGACACCCCTGTTCTACATGATCCACTATCTTCTTCTACCCGCAGCAAAGTGGAGCGTTTGTGTACGGAGCCATGAGCTTCACTGATAAGGTGGCCAATGGAATCGCTGTGATGATCATTCAGGTTCTGCATCCCTGCCAGTAAGCACACACACACACACACACACACACACACACACACACACACACACACACACACACACACACACACACACACACACACACACACACACACACACACACACACACACACACACACACACACACACACAGTGGATTAAACTGATTGAAATCACACTGGTGATGTCACAATGATGTCATCAGCAACATCAGACATTAACACTTCTTATCAGGTGACATAATAAAATGAATAAACCAGAAATACGCTGTATTCAACTTTCTGCTGTAACTCAATCCCCCAAATGTATGGAAGTGCAATATTAAATACCTCACTGCAGTAATGCCATTTACAAAGTGAGTGTAATAAGTCTTAGGTCTAAATGTAACACTCTAGATCAACTATACAACACTACCATGCATATGATGAATTCAAACAGTTATGCAAACAAATAATTAAAAAAATTAAATAATATGATGGTATTTGAAATCTTTTAACAGCTGCTCTGCTGATCTCTCGCTCTCTCTCTCTCTCGCTCTCTCTCTCAGTACGGTGGTATGCTGCCCGGACTGTGTGTGGTTCTATCATAACGTCATGGTGATAGTGACGGGGGGGCGTGGCCGTCGTCGCCGCTCTGGCGCTCTGCTCCATCCTCATCTGGCCAATCAGGATCCGACCCCGTGAGTCTCTCCACCTCACTGATAGAGAGTGAAATAAGGCTGTGCCCTAACTACTCCTTCCCTCTGTGTGTGTGTAGGTGGTCTGCCAGAGGATGCAGCCATTGTAAACTAGCAGCCCCCCCCACCTCTTTTACGGACAACGTTCACCCTGCGAAACAACAGGACCACTGCAGTCAGCAGGAGGAGCTTCACTTGAAAGACTCTTCTGTAGTTTGCAGGAACATTCAGCCCTTTCTGATGAAGTCAGAGGAGAGCAGGGAAACCAAAGGAACTGAGAAGAAGGGAGACTTTTTTTCAATTTCTCACTCAACCCACATTTATAAACATGATCTTCTAATCTAAGTGAAATCAAAGGTTTATATATAATCAGTACACAACACAGTCAAAGTAATAGAAGTCCCAGATCAGCAGGAAGCAGCGTTTCCTCACATTTAACCGTATCAACTATAAAGCTTACTTTATTTTCACAGAAGCAAACTAACACATAACAGTTGTATTACTTTTGAACTGTGGGGTTGTGAGCACATGGACTTGCTTCACTACAGAGCTGTGAGCAGGAACATGCTTTAAACATGATGAGAAAACAGGGTCTGGTTTTTAGTTCAAGTATTGTTCATTGCATTGGACAACACGGAGCCCGAGAGGAAAGCCTGGCATGCTGGGGATGCTTTAATAAAGGGAACCGCTGCTTCACTAAAAGGTCATCAGAGCTAAAGAAGAGGACGCTAAAGGGAACCAGATCCAGTGTGGTGCGTTCACAGACACTGCACAACAAGCAGGGATCATTTGAACACAGTTCTTTGCAACGCTAGCGAGTTTCTTTTGATGTGACTACATTCTAAACTTCATTCCAAGACTCTACGTGCTAAGGCTTCAGTACACTAGAGAAGGACACATTGATAGAGCACTACATTGAAAACAGACTGTCAGCAGGTACAGACGACTCTAAACAGGAAGCTTCCTGAGCATCAGAGAAGTCTCACTCAGAATCACTTTACATACACGACACTGTCAATATGTTTACTGTTTGAGTTGGAATCATCATGGAACAACTCATCATGATAAGATCATATTTCTATTGTAATAATTCCTTTGCATTGTTTTACCTTTTATAATCGCAAACCTAAAGGAACATATATAAGGGATATTTTTATAATCACAGATGAACTTGAAAATCAGAATTGTATTACATTTGAATGAATGTGAAAGGGATCAAGTGATATTTACTAGGTGAATGCCACTAAGGGATTTACACTGGTGATGTTCAGAACAGGAGACTTCTGTGCTGCTGTTGTTTTAGAAAGAGACACGGATTAAACATTTGTATGCTGTGCAACTGGAAATGTGTGTGTTTGCCTTCATGTCATTCTCTGCCTTATAGGGGGGGGGGGGGGGGGGGGGGGGGGGGTGGGGGTGGGTCCCTCTCCTGTAGTGTGGTTATAGGTTTTAGTGCATGTTAATGGTCTGCAAAGGCTCAAAATCCCTTCGTCCCCGTCCAGAGGGACTTTCTCCCCCCCCCCCCCCCCCTAACACTAAATACTGATATACACCTGAACATGATTCAACCAAGCAAAGACAATCATTCCTATCTGGAGTACATGCACTTCTCAGATCTGTGATGTCTTCGTCTAACACTGATTGTGACTGCTGGTGGGAAATAACAGGAAGCAGCTTTTTATTAAACATTGTCTTATTTATTTTTGTAAATAAACAAAACACATAATTTGAGCAGACCCTCTGCTCTTAAGGCATCAACATTATACTTTAGACTTCCACAGATTCAAGCCTTTAATACTGAACCTCAGATCAGAGGTGGACTCTTATTGGAGCAGGCAGTAATGGGAAGTAACTAAGTACATATATTCAAGAACTATACTTAAGAATCATTTTGACGTGCTTCAACTTTACAATATTGTACATTTATTTGACAACATTAGTTAGTTTGCTCGTCCCTATTATTCATACTAAATATAAATCAACTAATAAATGATGATCTGCTTAGCAACATAACAAGTCAATAAAGTTAGCTCCTACCTTTACAGCCGCAAAATGAAAAGGGTGAACACATTCATTGATCACTAAAGATCCAGTCCAGTGTTCAATACATGGATTTACTGCTAAATGAGCACCTTTTGGTTTGGTGCTTCAAACATATCGATGCTTTGGTACTTCAAACATATCGATGCTTTTGGTACTTCAAACATATCGATGGCTTTTGGTACTTCAAACATATCGATGCGTTTGTACTTGCTTTTCAAACAATATCGATGCTTTTGGTACTTCAACATATCGATGCTTTGGTGTACTTCAAACATATCGATGCTTTTGGTACTTCAAAACATATCGATGCTTTGGTACTTCAAACATATCGATGCTTTTGGTACTTCAAACATATCGATGCTTTGGTGCTTCAAACATATCGATGCTTTTGGTAACTTCAAACATATCGATGCTTTTGGTGACTTCAAACATATCGATGCTTTTGGTACTTCAAACATATCGATGCTTTTGGTACTTCAAACATATCGATGCTTTTGGTACTTCAAACATATCGATGCTTTTGGTACTTCAAACATATCGATGCTTTTGGTACTTCAAACATATCGATGCTTTGGTACTTCAAACATATCGATGCTTTTGGTACTTCAAACATATCGATGCTTTTGGTACTTCAAACATATCGATGCTTTTGGTACTTCAAACATATCGATGCTTTTGGTACTTCAAACATATCGATGCTTTGGTACTTCTTTTAAGTAAAAAACAAAAATCCAGGAATTGTAGAAGATCATTTCTACACCGTGATATTAGTACTTTACTTTAGTAAAAGATCTGAAGTTTTCTCCCGCCTATGGAGGCAGCGGTCTGTCAGCACAGTCCATCATGTTGCTGCATAAATTAAAGAGTCTCTGCTGAGCTGCTCTGCTGCGTTCAGGGCGCGCTCGCTGGCGTTCAGGGCGCGCTCGCTGGCGTTCAGGGCGCGCTGGCGTTCATCTCTCCTGGCAGCTCCCACAGCTGCAGCAGCCGATTGTCTTTGTTGGCGCAGAAGTCGGTGAAGTCTCGCAGCAGCCGGTCGGCCAGCCTCTCGTCCCCCAGCACCCCCGTCCTCCAGGCCTTAGTCAGCATGGTGTTGTAGGCCCAGTAGTAGCCCACCCGCTCCTCGCTGCCGTACGGCCCCTGGCTGTTGGAGCTGTTGGAGTTCCTGCGCCGCCGCTGCTGCCCG